>NC_140605.1:36179134-36309134 GCF_057381915.1 Diplotaxodon limnothrissa
TCTGTGTGTGTGTCTGTTTGTGTGTGTGTGTGTGTCTGTGTGTGTGTCTGTGTGTGAGTCTGTGTGTGAGTCTGTGTGTCTGCGTGTGTGTCTGTTTGTGTGTGTGTGTGTGTGTGTCTGTTTGTGTGTGTGTGTGTGTCTGTGTGTGTGTCTGTGTGTCTGCGTGTGTGTGTGTGTCTGTGTGTGTCTGTGTGTGTCTGTTTGTGTGTGTGTCTGTTTGTGTGTGTGTGTGTGTCTGTGTGTGTGTCTGTGTGTCTGCGTGTGTGTGTGTGTCTGTGTGTGTCTGTGTGTGTCTGTTTGTGTCTGTGTGTGTCTGTCTGTGTGTGTGTGTCTGTGTGTGTCTGTGTGTCTGCGTGTGTGTGTGTGTCCTGCCATGTTTCCTGGGACAGCTCCAGTTTCCTCTCTGATTCTTTCCTCAGACCTCTCCATGGAGGTTATCGTGGTGATGACATGCTGCAGAAATCCACAGCTGGCTCCGCCCACAGCTGGCTCCTCCCCCTGCACAGACTCAGTGCAGCGTCCCTGCCTCCACGTGAGCAGCTCTTCAGCTCCAAGGTGGAGTTAGGACTGCAGCGGTGCTGAGGTTTGGGAGCTCATTCTTTGCCTTCATTCCTTCGGCTGCTCACAGCCTGGAGGTTTCCTTTGGAAACTGGACAGAGTCCAGGGATTTGGGATTTTTCCATTAAGTTTCCCGCAGTTACTCCCAGCATTCCCAAACACAGAGCGCTGTGACGATAAGTCCAGTTTAGCACGAGTGCTTCAGAACTCACCTCAGGCTTTATGATGCTCGCAGCCTCTGGGTTGTTTCTCTGGTGGTTTCATGGTTTGTTCATCGTGTTTATTTAAAGCATGAAGTTAGAAACACTCAGAGCTCACAGGTGAAACACTCACCTGGTCTCCTGAAGATAAACAAAGCAGATCTACACCAACAAACTCAGCTTAGAGTCCCCGTCCCCAGACATGTGACCTAACAGCAGTCGGAGACCTCAGTCCTCAAGGTACTCATATGTACCTGAACTCAGCATGTGCCATCTCGATGCACACTCAGGCATCCAGGTAAGTGAAGCTCCAAAAGTTGATTCTGTTCATCTGGATGTTTTCAGTGGGAGAAATGTTTCGTCATCATCAGGTGACGTCTTCAGTCTCAGGTGACTGCAGGTCTCCAGCCTCATAAACAGGACATTTGCATAATGACTGAAACCAGCTTCAGAATTATGCAAATTCTCATGACCATCGATCAACAAGCACTGATCAACGACCACTGATCAACAACCATTGATCAACAACCACTGATCAACGACCACTGATCAACAACCATTGATCAACAACCACTGATCAACAACCACTGATCAACAACCATTGATCAACAACCACTGATCAACAACCACTGATCAACAACCATTGATCAACAACCACTGATCAACAACCACTGATCAACAACCATTGATCAACAACCACTGATCAACGACCACTGATCAACAACCATTGATCAACAACCACTGATCAACGACCACTGATCAACAACCATTGATCAACAACCACTGATCAACAACCACTGATCAACAACCATTGATCAACAACCACTGATCAACAACCATTGATCAACAACCATTGATCAACAACCACTGATCAACAACCACTGATCAACAACCATTGATCAACAACCACTGATCAACAACCACTGATCAACAACCATTGATCAACAACCACTGATCAACAACCACTGATCAACAACCATTGATCAACAACCACTGATCAACGACCACTGATCAACAACCATTGATCAACAACCACTGATCAACGACCACTGATCAACAACCATTGATCAACAACCACTGATCAACAACCACTGATCAACAACCATTGATCAACAACCACTGATCAACAACCACTGATCAACAACCATTGATCAACAACCACTGATCAACAACCACTGATCAACAACCATTGATCAACAACCACTGATCAACAACCACTGATCAACAACCACTATCTTTACTTGAGTAGCTGTTTTTCTGACCACTTCGTGCTCACATTGTCAGAACAAACTCGGTAGCGTCATGTGTCTCACTCACTCTCAGGTAAAACTAAACTCAAATGAAGCTTCATTACTGAATTCCTGATTACAAAAACCAAGAAAGACACAAGAAACCCAACCTGAGAGAGCAGAGAGGAAACCCCGGGAACACAGCCCGACATCATCCAACTCAGTGGTTCCCAGACTTTTTTGCTAGCCCCCCCCTTTGTTTTACAAGAAAAATGTTTACCTTTTTTGCGTCACGCAAAAGGTATGTGCCTTTTTTCACGTCACGCTGTGCGCCACGTTATTGTTTACATGAGATGAATTGCAGATTCTGTCTCTATCTTATTTTGTTTTCTATTTTGTGTCTATCTGCAGGTTTTACACGCAGTTACTGCCCCTCCATTTACAAAGGCAGAGGCATCACGGTGTGATTATTTTACGTGTAGTTGTTTTTTCCTGTGTAACAATGTTCAACATTGATATCAATACACTTTTCAAAAAATGCCTCTCTGTGCAAAATGTGTTCAAAAACATAAACAGCTGTGGGATCCTGTTAGTCTGTGATTTGCCGGGGGAACAAATCGTGGCAGGATCAGCCTGATGTTATTTGTATCCTGCTGTAACTTTACTGTATAAAGAGCAAACATCTCCAAAATGTCAGGAATAGTTAGTCATTACAACAAGTGTTTGTGAACTAAAAATCAAGAATGTGGGATCCTGTTTGTCTGTGATTTAAACAGCCCAGCGCTGCTCCCGACGCAGGGAAAACCAACCCTGCAGGGAGACCTACCTCAGCACCTGTGCAGGTGAAGCCAAAGGGAAGATTTGCTTCACCATGTTTTCTAGTCTTTGGCTTAGAATGAAGTTGGTTTGGAAACATGTTCAGCGATGCTTCATCTCCTGCTTTGCGTTTGTGGAGGCGCCGTGCTAGCAGTGTCCAAGCGTTGCTTTCTCTCTTTTTGCCTTCTCATACCGCCCCCCCCCCCCTTCCCCTTGCCATGGCTCTGTGCCCCCCCCCCCCGAGGGGGCGGGCTCCACACTTTGGGAAGGTCTGATCTAATTGAACATAATGCACACAGGACAAGTGACTGTCAAAATAAAACAGGAAGTGACAAACACACCGATACACATGTACTTGAGAGGCCAAAGTAACAATAGAGACAAAGCTGACTACACACAAGAGATAACACAGAAACCAGACATGGGAGAGACCAGACGCCAGGAAAGACGAACAAGATCAAAACATATGCAGGCAAAGATCCAACCTGACAACTACAACATCAAACAGAAAACACTGACTATAAAACCCAGGATCATGACACTTTTGGTTTAACAGACTTCATTTTACGTGACTTCAAACATCAAACACATAACAGGCTGTTTGTGTGTTAATCACACGGGGGCGTGGCATGGAAACAGACCTGAGTGTTTGCCTGCTTCCCTGTGGGACTCTGTTTTTATCTGTTTTGTTTTTGCCACAGAACGACAGCAGTGTGCGTCAGCATCGAGCTCGCTCTGCAGAAGAGGAGCGAGCATGAAGGGAGGAACGCTTTTAAGCGTCAGCTAATCTGAAATGCAGCGTTTCAGTCTGAGTCTCACCTTGGACGAAGTCATCAGCTGTGTGATTGACAGCTGAGTTCTTCACGGCCGAGGAGCGATAAATGATGTGCCGCCGCCCCTCCACCTCCTCTTCCTCTCCTCCTCCTCCCAGCCTCCATCGATCCAGCGGCTCAATGAAAAACTCCTCCTCGCCGGTGCGGATCATCCCTGCCTGGGAGACACGAGAGCGTTAATCTGAGCCAGCATTAATCAGTCTGAACGATTATTATTACAGCATCAGTCAGCAATACTTCAGCATTTTTACAGTATCAATGTTCCAGAGACCGATGCAGTGAACAGTGAGGGTCAGATTACTGCCTTGCCCAAAGGAAACACCTGAAGAGGAACAGGTGATACCAGTAAAACCAATTAAACACCTGGAATGAAACAGGTGAGCCAACAAGTGCCAGGAAGGAACACCTGGAGGACTCAAAGGAGCTTGGAAAGAAAAGCGTCTGGACTTCTTTAAGTTGCTTGAAGACGTTTCACCTCTCATCCGAGAAGCTTCTTCAGTTCTTGGATCAAATGGTGGAGAGTCCCAGATTTAAGCCCCGTGAGAGTTCCCCCCCCCCCCCCCCCCTCAAAGGGGGACAAAAGGACCCTTGATGATCCTCTACCTTCACAGACATCTGGAGGAATCAGATGATAAAACTGAAGAGCAGAGCTCACAGCTGTGCTTATGAGAAAGTAAGAACGTGTCCATCAGATAAAGACTCCGTGGGTCTGTCCCACTGCACAGTCACGTCTTTTATTCGTCAGGTTTGGTCCACTGAAGGTGTGTTTTTGTAACACCAGGTGACGTCTTATTTTTGACGTCTAGCGTCGTCTCTATGACCTCAGTGTGTGGCCTATTTAGAGTCCAGATGTGGTCGTGGTGGATGTCTTTTCAACGAAAAACTTAGACTCATTGTAGACGTCGTGCTTCTACGTGTGCAGGAACTGTAGTCCTGTGTTTCCAGAGGGAGGAGGACTTGTTGCTGTAGAGCATGGCTATTCAACTAAGAAGTTAGTTGGGCCAGATTTTCAAACCGAGGAATTTATCTGGGCCAGATATTTTTTTGCAGCCAGTAAGCAGCAGATCATGATCAATTTCAAACCCACACAACTGTACTGAAAAACAAGTAATTTTTTTTATTCCTTTTCCCCCTGTAAATCTGGTGACCTCTCACAAATGCACACCAAAAGGTCCATTTAAAAAAGGGGAGCTATAACTAAACTATTTTTTTGCACATTTGAAATAATAATATTAAAAAAAACATTTTGATAATTCCCTTTCAAATTAAAATAAATATTTTGCTGACCACTCACTTTTCCTGCCATGGATGGAGCCCCATCCGTCACAAGT
The DNA here is from genome assembly GCF_057381915.1 of Diplotaxodon limnothrissa. NCBI lineage: Eukaryota > Metazoa > Chordata > Actinopteri > Cichliformes > Cichlidae > Diplotaxodon > Diplotaxodon limnothrissa. Next base: position 36,184,102 of record NC_140605.1, read on the forward strand.
ATACAGACACGCTTCATATCCATTTTCCTCAAAAAGAGCTGAAATCTTCTCAAACATTATTTTGCCAGCTGTGTGTCCCTCTAACGCAGGGCTCTAGAGTGCGACCAATTTGGTAGCAAATGCAACCAAATTTTTCAGTGGTGCAACTAAAAAAAAATATTTGGTTGCACCTGTGCGACCAACTGTTCGGGTAGCAAAAAAAAAAAAAAAATCTGCAACCTTCCCTGTGGTCAACAACAGACACACATTTTGCCCCTATCGTGGGCTAAACCAATCAGAGATAGTCAGGGGGGGGACCTCTCTGATTGGCCGTGGTCCAGTTGAAAGTGCAGGTGGAAGTGGGAGGTGAGTAGCTTGAATAAAGCGATATCAATTCATTAAATCCTGAATCGACTTTTAAATAGGGATGGGTATCGTTTAGGTTTTAGCCGATACCGGTGCCAAATCGGTACTTTTGAAACGGTGCCAGTGCTTAAATGGTGCTTAAAGAATGGAGAACACAAAATTGGTCCAAAAACCTCTCATGTTCAGCTGTTTTTTTGTAAAAAGATAACAATGTTAGCCTTTTCTGCAGCTATAGGGGATTTATGGCATCACTCTTGGCTGGAAGCAGTGCTTAAACAATGGAAAAAACACAAACTTTGTCCTAAACCTCTCATGTTTAACTGTTTTCCACTTTTTCTTTGGTCATTTTAGCCTTTTTGGCCAGGATGAAGGGAGTATCTGCCATCAAACAAGAGGACAGCCGCATTATGATGTTTGCTAGTTCACCTTACATGCATTAATGTAATAACGTGGTTAGCCTACTGGTTACTACCGTTTATGTCAGAACCGGTGCCGGACACCGGTACACATCCCTACTTTTAAATATAACTGTGTTTTGCCAGAAATGCCAGATTCTCAGATTAAAGCTCACAAAACCATTTCAACAACAACCAAACAGCAGATGAGAGCAGGTACACGGACTCCACACAAAGACGTAAACACAGACCCGACGCATCAGAATCAGCTCTGTCTTTGTCAGCTCTTTTGAGCCAACCATCCCTTTAACGTTAACTAGTAATGACTTCATGAACTTCTTCACAAATAAAATTTTTATCATTAGAGAAAAAATTACCAGTAATCATCCCACAGATGTAATATTATCTACAGCTACTCTTAGTACCATTGATGTTAAGTTAGACTCTTTTTCTCTAATTGATCTTTCTGAGTTAACTTCAATAATTACTTCCTCCAAATCATCAACGTGTCTTTTAGACCCCATTCCTACAAAACTGCTCAAAGAAGTCCTGCCATTAATTAATGCTTCGATCTTAAATATGATCAACCTATCTCTAATGATCGGCTATGTACCACAGGCCTTCAAGCTGGCTGTAGTTAAACCTTTACTCAAAAAGCATCTCTAGACCCAGCAGTCTTAGCTAATTATAGGCCAATCTCCAACCTTCCTTTATATCAAACATCCTTGAAAGAGTAGTTGTCAAACAGCTAACAGAACATCTGCAGAGGAATGGTTTATTTGAAGAGTTTCAGTCAGGTTTCAGAGCTCATCACAGCACAGAAACAGCTTTAGTGAAGGTTACAAATGATCTTCTTATGGCCTCTGACAGTGGACTCATCTCTGTGCTTGTCCTGCTAGACCTCAGTGCAGCGTTCGATACTGTTGACCATAATATCCTATTAGAGCGATTAGAACATGCTGTAGGTATTACAGGTACTGTGCTGCAGTGGTTTGTATCATATCTATCTAATAGACTCCAGTTTGTGCATGTAAATGGAGAGTCCTCTTCACACACTGAGGTTAATTATGGAGTTCCACAGGGTTCAGTGCTAGGACCAATTCTGTTTACATTATACATGCTTCCCTTAGGCAGCATCATTAGAAGACATAGCATACATTTTCACTGTTATGCCGATGACACCCAGCTCTATCTGTCCATGAAGCCAGATAACACACACCAATGAGTTAAACTGCAGGAATGTCTTAAAGACATAAAGACCTGGATGGCCGCTAACTTTCTGCTTCTTAATTCAGATCAAACTGAGGTTATTGTACTCGGCCCTGAAAAGCTTAGAAATATGGTATCTAAGCAGATCCTTACTCTGGATGGCATTACCTTGGCCTCCAGTAACACTGTGAGGAACCTTGGAGTCATTTTTGACCAGGACATGTCCTTCAATGCACATATTAAACAAATATGTAAGACTGCTTTCTTCCATTTGTGCAACATCTCTAAAGTTAGAAATATCCTGTCTCAGAGTGACGCTGAAAAACTAGTTCATGCATTTATTACTTCCAGGCTGGACGACTGTAATTCATTATTATCAGGAAGTCCTAAAAACTCCCTGAAAAGCCTTCAGCTGATCCAAAATGCTGCAGCAAGAGTCCTGACAGGGACTAGAAAGAGAGAGCAGATTTCTCCTGTTTTGGCTTCCTGTTAAATCCAGAATTGAATTCAAAATCCTGCTCCTCACATACAAGGTCTTAAATAATCAGGCCCCATCTTATCTTAATGACCTTGTAGTACCATATCACCCTATTAGAGCACTTCGCTCTCGCTCTGCAGGCCTACTTGTTGTTCCTAGAGTATTTAAAAGTAGAATGGGAGGCAGAGCCTTCAGTTTTCAGGCCCCTCTTCTGTGGAACCAGCTTCCAGTTTGGATTCGGGAGACAGACACTATCTCTACTTTCAAGATTAGGCTTCAAACTTTCCTTTTTGCTAAAGCATATAGTTAGGGCTGGACCAGGTGACCCTGAATCCTCCCTTAGTTATGCTGCAATAGACGTAGGCTGCCGGGGGATTCCCATGATGCATTGGGTTTTTCCTTTCCAGTCACCTTTCTCACTCACTATGTATTAACAGACCTCTCTGCATTGAATCATATCTGTTATTAACCTCTGTCTCTCTTCCACAGCATGTCTTTATCCTGTCTTCCTTCTCTCACCCCAACCGGTCGCAGCAGATGGCCCCGCCCCTCCCTGAGCCTGGTTCTGCCGGAGGTTTCTTCCTGTTAAAAGGGAGTTTTTCCTTCCCACTGTTGCCAAAGTGCTTGCTCATAGGGGGTCATATGATTGTTGGGTTTTTCTCTGTATCTATGAAGCGCCTTGAGGCGACTTTTGTTGTGATTTGGCGCTATATAAATAAAATTGAATTGAATTGAATTGAATTGAATTTCTCGGCTTTCTCACCCGCCGGCCCGTAGACGGACACGCTGTCGGAGCTCAGCGATCCTGATGCGTCCGGTCCGCGCTGTGTTTACGTCTTTTTGCGCTGATTCTGAGCTGCAGGTTTTGTCTCTCCAACCAAAATCCACCGAGCCAGCAGCAAAAGAAGCAGCAAACTGCGCTTCACATTTGATCAATGTCGTCATGAATTTTGCTGTTTTGCTTCCACGACTATTAAAATCACACTCCATGCACAGCTAGCTCTCTCTCTCTCTCTCTCTGTACTTCAGGAACAGTTTCCGTCTCCAATCTCTGTTTTCTGTATTATTCATTGGCTTATTACCCACCAGTCTACCGTTGTTTACAGCGCTGTGGCTGCTGTCTTTTTCTTTTTCACTTAAATGACCTCGGACAAGAAAGCCTGTTTTTTCTGTTGTTCAATACTGAAGAAATTTAAACTTTATATGCAGAACGTTGTAGAATATTTTTAAGGTTATCTGCTATAAAAAGCCAGACCAGGAAAATCTCCTTCATGTTTTTCTGTTTTATTCTCAGTTACTTTCACACAAAGGCATCTGCTGTGATGTTCACAATTCTGATGAAGTCAGTACTGATAAATGATCAGAATTATAATATTTCTGACTGTCTGAGGCTAAGTTGAATCGAATCGGGACTTTGAAAACCAGAATCGAATGGATTGTAGAAATCAGTGATGATACCCAGCCCTAGTGAGCAGCCTAGGCACGACAGACGTGGATGTAGCTGTAATAGGAAAAGAACTATTGCTAACTTTTCTGTTAAGGCCTGATCCTTCTGAAATTCATAGCCAGTGCTCTGACACGGTGTCATCAATCTTTGAATGCTGAAAAAGCACAGTGTATCCAGAAAAACACATTATATTACATAAATTATTATAAAATTTGTGTGCGCGTACCAGTAAAAGTTACCAAAAAAGTAAAAGTACCAGTACGCCCATGGCAAAAAGTTAGTCTAGAGCCCTGCTCTAACGGTAGCAAGCCGAGCAATTTCCCATCCAAAAAAACGGACATATATGCACAACTGTGCATTAACAGTTCTGTCTGTGAACCCATCTCCTGCTATAGATATTACATCAGTTTTCCTCAGGTCATCTAACAGCATTTCAAACTCGTCTGACGCCAGAACTTCAACTCTACGAACTGTCTGACAGGGGTACGTTTTTTATAGCATATGTCACACTTACTTTAATTTTTTCGTCACTTATCACCGCATCCACCACGGCCAGCATGCAGTATTTCACTGTTTCAGAATCTGTGAAAGGCCTTTTCTTCTTCGCCAAGAAGCAAACACGAAGGAAAGCTGCTGCAACTCTCTCTTGGACTGTACAGGACCCTCACCATGGTAGTACAACTCCGGTTGTAAGATTATTAAACTCGCAGTTAAACTGTACTTTTGCAGCCCTCTCCTGTGTCCGGACGGATGACGGCTGCACAGATTTCTTCGAGATCAATACTGGCGTCCGACAAGGATGCGTGCTATCCCCTTTCCTCTTCCTGTTGGTAAGTGACTTCATCATGCGACGATCAGTTGACCAAGCTGGCATCGGTGTGCCCTGGCACGAAGCGCGTAATCTCCCTGACTTGGACTTCGCAGATGACATCGCCCTGCTGGGCTCGACTCAGGAAGACCTCCAAAAGTTGACCGCGGCCCTGCAGAGGGAGGCGACGAAAGTTGGATTAAGAATCAGCGCCAAAAAAACCAAGGTACTCCGAGTTGACTATGCACGTGCCCGCATTCCTGTCATGATCAACCAACAACGTGCTGAAGAAGTGGAAAATTTTACATATCTTGGCAGCATCATCTCGAATGACGGGGTCTCTGATTGGGATGTCGACGCCAGAGTAGGGAAGGCAGTTGGTGTCCTGCGACGTCTCCAACCGATTTGGAACTCGACATCCCTGAATGTAAGGGTCAAGATCAGACTACTGAACTCTATCGTCTTCCCTACTGCACTTTACGCTAGTGAAACCTGGCGCTCAACAAGTGCAATTATTCAACACCTGAACGTGCTTCAACAACGTGGCCTGCGGCGAATCCTGAGAATTTCCTACCGGGACCGAATAACAAATGAGGAGGTCCTACGAAGAGCAGGCACCCGCCCATTAGCCGATGTTGTTGCAGAAAGGCGCTTCCGCTTTGCGGGCCATATTTTACGCCTACCCCCTCATTGCCCAGCTAAGATTGCCATGACATGGCGTCCACACACTGGCAAGCGAAAGCAAGGCCGACCAAAGACCACATGGCGTTGAACATTCATGGACGATCTGAGAACTGTCGACATTGCCTGGGACGAAGCTGAAGCCGTCGCTGCTGACCGACATCGATGGAGATCACTAGCTGCCCGATGTGCCGCCCGGCCTAGGAGGAACTAAGTCTAAGTCTAAGTCTCCTGAGATTGCTCTGGAAAGTTTGTGTAGAAAATCTGGTGTTTGTCATTGTGGTGCCTTCGTAAGTACAGCAACACACTCACTGCAAATTAAACACATTGGTTTGGCATTTGGATTTGGCGGTAAAATGAATAAGTATTTGTCAGTCCAGGCAGGGTTCATTGTCAATTTTGCGCTTTTGGAGTGAGAAAGACATGCTGTCGTCGCATCATATATTACGATGATTGTTTAATATGTTTACATCTCGGTGCATTGTGGGTTAAATATTGCTAGGCTACTAGGAGTGTTGCATTCAAAGTCTACACTACGCTGTAGGAATTTTTAATTTTTTAAATTTTTAAAAATTAATGAATTAACTTTTTGCGTTTTCTCTGTGTTTCTGCCAGGACCACAGGCAGGGCCACTCGCAGGTTGCTTCTGGGCTGCATTTGGCCCGCGGGCCGCCATTTGAATAGTCTTGCTGTAGAGAAACATCATGTGTGAAGGACTGCAGAGAGATCATTGGACGTCTCCAAGATGGCGCGAGCTCTTTAGCTAAAACAGTGAGCAGCTGCTCTGTGGATGTGTCACAGAACTGTCACAGACAGTTTCAAAATGTGAGCATCAACAAAGACCGAGCAGATAGTCCGGTTCATACAGACCACCGCAAACTTCCTCTTACAAAGCTTTTCACAATAAAACAGGATAAAGATAGATTGCCAGGTTTCCCAGCTCGCTGACCCAGGGTTTGTGTTTGTGGTGATTCGGACTCTTGTTTATTTATCATCATGTTCTCTGTGTTTATATTTCCTAGTACACTCTGGAGTTATTTCATTATTCCTAGTTCAGGTTGTTTCCTTAGTCTTTGGTCCTCTTCATGTCTCTGTCCGTCCCTCAGCGTTTCCCCGGGTAAGTCAGGTTCGTCTTCATGTTGCCAAGTTTTCTGTTTCACAGTCTCCCTCGCCCTATCTCGCCCCTCACCCTCTCTCTCCTCCCTCTGCTCCTGGTTTGGTCAGCCTGTGTCTCTGTGTGTTCTCCCAGTACTTCCTGTTTTACTTTGATAGTCTCGTGTCCGGTGTCTCGTGACAGTTCCACCATCAGGTCTTTTTGTGTGGAGTTTGCGTGTTCTCCCCGTGTTTGCGTGGGTTCCCTCCAGGTACTCCGGCTTCCTCCCACCATCTAAAGACATGCAGTTAGTGGGGACAGGTTAACTGATTAATCCAAATTGCCCATAGGTGTGAATGTGGGCGCGAATGGTTGTCTGTCTCTCTGTCTCTCTGTCCAGGGTGTACCCCGCCTCTCGCCCTATGACAGCTGGGATAGGCTCAGAGGAAAGCACTTCAAGGGGTTATTAACAGCACCCAAAAGGTCTGATCTGCACGTCTATCAGACATCCAATGTTTAGCAGGGTGGGTCTGTGGATCTGTGCATCTGTGGGTCTGTGCATCCATCATCATTAGCAGCTCTGAGTGAGAAGCGTCAGCTCTAAAGCCTCAGTCGTGCTCTGAGTCAGCAGTAAACATGCCGGAGCTGGAAATATAAAATCATAAACCGAGTAAGACTTTTCCCATCATGCACTGCTCCTGCAGTAAACTCCATCAGAGCTTCAGTGCTGAGGTGTTCCTGTTATTGTGTCCACCTCGATGAGTCTGCAGTTTGTTCCCTGCAGCTTCCTCATTCCTCCTCCTACGCCTCACATCTGTCCTCCACATCTGGCTTCACTCAGTGACTCGGCCCACGCTGTACGAAGCGAAGGTCTCAGCACGCCACGTTTTACAGCGTCCTCTCTGTTTCTGTCTGACTCCCTGCTGAACTTAAAAGCTTTTATTTTGAAAATTTTGTGAGCCACATTCGTGACTTTTATTGTTTAAAATCTTTTTTGTAGATGTTTGGATCAGATGCTCCTCCTGCCTCAAACTGAAGCTTTCAGCTGCAATATGTGGAAAATCAGGAGGCTCTACACACATCGACAGCTGTGGAAACATCTGCATCCATCAGCAGCTGCAGCTTCCTCGCTCAGGACAACGACGATGATGACGATGATGATGATGTTGTTACATCCTTAAATCGTCAAAAGAAATAAAACTCTCCTGCCTGACTCGGGGACACGTTCCTCTGGGGCTGATATGTTTCCTCCTAACAGTCTTTGTCACTTTGAAACCAAAGTCTGTGTTTTACCTGTCCATGTCTCGAGTCACCTGACAGGTGGGATCACAGAAGCCTGTTAGGTGACTCAGGTGAGTCACTGGTTGATGTCACCCAGGAAACGCCTGATGCTTCGGCTCATGTGATGTCTCAGGTTAGTGACAGATGTTTATGTTTGGACTGAAACCTGAGACGGTCGCCTGATTTGCTCATTAAAGTCCTGCAGACGTTCCTGTGGGCGGGCTTTAGTGTGCTTTAGTGTGTATGAAGCACTGCTCCATCGCCACGCTGACGAGTCTCATCACTGTTTAACAATCGTGTGATATTTATTCATGAAAGCCTGAGTCACAGAGCACTTTAGTAACAGCAGTCCATGACTGCAGACACGCCTCGCTCAGCTCACCACCGTCAGCATCAGAGGACCGTGATGAACAGGACGTGAGCGTCTGACTTAGACAGCGGTGACGGTGAGGAGAGCGCTGTCCGCACAACAGAACGCCACAAACACGTTCAAACCTTTACTGCAAAAGAGCTGTAGAAAGAACACACCTGAGAAGCTGTTTGATACACTGCTGAAGCTATTCACTCATTTACTTTTTCTATTTTTTTCTATTTCTTTTCTACTGGTGCTGAAGTGAGTTTCTGTGGGATAATTAAATAAATCTGTTTCTTTACAGCGAGCTGTAGAAAGAACCACCTGCATGTCTACAACCTGCTGTGCTGATGATTCTCTACGGCATAACGACCAGGCGATAGCTAAACGTTAGCTAAATGTTAGCTAAACATTAGCTAAACGTTAGCTAAACATTAGCTAAATGTTAGCTAAACATTAGCTAAACGTTAGCTAAACGTTAGCTAAAACAACAAACCCGCAGAGAGCTGAAGGATGGTGTCAGGAGAAACATCTGTGAATGTGATCACTGAACGAGCCGATCATTGACTTTGTTTCAGCTCCTCGGAGACACGAGGAGGACGTCCACAGTCCCATCTCCTCTGAACTCATCAGGGTGGAGGTCACGCCGTTAACTCCACCCTGGTGATGGTGTTGGCAGGTCAGCTGAGGATGCTCAGTGACCTGTGGACCCTCCCGCAGCTCTGACACTACCGCTCACTTAAGTCACAGTGCAGGAACCGTGTTAGAGTTTCTTCACAGGAACTTCAGGCACTGATTACATGGGACCCTGTGACTAAGTTCACATGACCCAGGATTGGTCCACGACCTGGAGATTGGGAACCTTTGCTCTGATCAAACAGCTGTAAGACGATTGGGTCATGTGATACATACCAGTCCATCACAGTTGCTGATGGCGACTGACGTACCCTCCATGTTGGACACAGTTCCCGTGTAGAAGCAGCCGGTGTCTTCTATTGGCTGAGAGTGGTGCTGTCCTGACTCCTCCCACTCCATGGTGGCGGTGGGGGCGACGAGGCGAGAGTTGGGATGCAGGTGTAGGTGCAATTCCTGCCCGAAGGCAGTCACATTATAGAAAAGCTCCGCCTCCTCTGTCATGTGACTCTGCCCCCACCAACCGTGACTGGGCGGAGCCTGTTGTGAAAAGGGTGTGTCCATATGTCTGTCATTAAAGTCGGTGGGTGTGTCCTCTGATGAGGGGGCGTGTCTTTTCCTGCGATGTAGCTGGCGAGCTGAGATGGAACCTGACAGGAAGCGCCCCTCTGAGTCTGTCCTGATTGGACGAATGATGGCGAACTCCGACAGAACCTGATGGAGAGAATCTGCAGAAGAAGAAGAAGAGTCAGTCACTCCTGCAGCGTCTGTTTCAGGACTGAAGACAATAAAACCTTCAGTTATTTAAACAAACACGTTACTGTTGAACATTCAGACCGACAACACCTGAACCTCACACCTGCAGTTCCTCTGACGTCCAGCAGGAGCAGCACTGAGTCAGTCCCATAGACTCCCATGTTAAAATAAACATGTTTGGAGTCTCTAGTGATAATTCAAACCTGTTTAGATTTGATTAAGGCTTAATGTTTGCATTATTGGGGGCGTGGCCTCTGACAGGTGGTCTTCTAGTTTCACCTGAGCTGGGCCTCTAGCTCAGGTGAAACTAGAGGCCCAGCTCAGGGCCTCTAGCTTCACCTGTTGGAGCCTTTATAATGACATCATGTGACCGATAACATGGCTCCTGTTAGGTCACTGTACCAACAGAGCATATGAGGAGGCGGAGCCAAAGACTGAGAGCATCCTGTGGTTGGACTCTGACTGGACACCTCTCACAGAGCGTGTAGATGAGTTTATAACCTGAAACACTTCTGTGCTGTATTTTCTTTTTACACGGCCACGTCTTTAACATACTCAGACAAAGACATTTTAAATAAAATATATTTTAAATTTTTGTTATCAGAGGATTATTTAATGGTGATCATGAAACCAGTGGGCAGGTACAAAGCTGACTGTGGTTTCTGTGTTTTACTTCAAAGACATTACTAATCATTTATAACATGACTCCAGCTGTTTCATCCAGATGTTATAATAAATAAATAAACACTAAAACCTCTGATCCTCCCACACAGGACAGTTTCTACAGGATTACATCAGCTCAGGCTGGACACAGTCTTACTCTGAGAGCAGCTCTGAGAGGACGTCTCTGTCCTGGTGGAGATTAGAGAGCAGGACGAGGGTCCTCACACGTATAGAAAGACGAACCTTTGTTTGTCTGTGAGCTGTACCTACACTGATGAAGAGGAAGGATGAGTGGGCTCTGTCTGAGGTCATGGAGGTCACACACACACACACACACACACACACAAACTGAGTGTCCTCATGAGGACTCAAATAACACTTCACTCCTGAACCTCACTGCATGTGAAGGTCCCCAATTTGTAGAAGTGTCCCCACTGTGATGTGTAAAGGCTTGGTCCTCATGTAGCAGGAATGTGAGCACAAACACACACACAGTGAGGATTTGATGAAATATGATCTGGATGGCTCACATTCCCCAAACGTCTGAAACACGTAAACACTGAGATTTACTGGGAAAACGTGCAGAGGAGGGGCCTCACACCGAGAGCCGCTCTGTGATTGGTCAGTGTGCTGATGGACTGTTTGACTTTGACCTTGACTGCACAGTTCAAAGGTCAGCACGCAGAGCACTGAATGGAAACCACCACAGAAGAAGAGCAGGAGTGTTACTGCATCAGTGCAGCTGCTGTGTAACTGGTGTGCAGATAGAATCAACAGTACTGCAATGTCAGTATTGCAGCATGAGAAGTATTAGAGGAGAGTCTCACCTGTGCTCTGGGTGATGTAAACTGAGTGCAAACAGTGGACGTGCAGCAGAAAGGTGATGATCAATAATCCACAGCGACGCTCCTCCATGCTGACAGTGAGGCTCTCTGTGAGGCAGACACACTGAGACTAACTGCTGAGCAGACTGAGCTCGGACAGACACTCCTCCACTCCGTCATTATCTCCTCCCTCTGACTGCCGTGTGCAGCACGGTCCTTCCCCTCCAAGCTTTCTGAAGGTCCTGGATCTGGTTTCACACCAACAGTACGGGACAACAGCTGACCCACACAGACACAAACACATGAACTTGTTCTTCTATCCTTGTGAGGACCCCAAAAACCTGAACCTGTGCGGATCAGGGACCTGACTTTGTTTGGGTCTGTGAGGCATTTTTATATTGATGAAAGATTTTGATTGGTTGAAGAAATGCAAATGTCACAAGCGCTGCATGGTTTTTTAGTTATTAACCTCATCAAAGTGCTCCCTAAAACAGTGTTTATTACTTTTTAAACAACAATATTCAAGTTTGTCTGAAGCAGTGGCTCCACCTGCTGGTGAAGCTGCACTTACACTCAGAACAGTAACATGAACTCCATGAAGCTTGCGTTGTAAAAACAAAAGTGTTAGTAAGTGAACTGTTACGGAAGCATAGAGCTGTATCACATTATAACATGAAACCTTTATCGTTCTAACATATGGTTTCATGTTTGTACATATTATCATGTTATTACAATATTGTAATAACATGATAATATGTTGTACGAACATCCGTTATAATAATGTTTTTTATTGTGAGAGCTGATGTCAGAGCTTCCTGCTGATGGAGCAGCAGCTGCTCTCAGCACTGAGTGATCTTTGGTCTGCACAGGGGTGTCCAACATCAGGCCTGGGGGCCACAACTGGCTTGTCAAAGACCCCCACCCGGCCCACTGGACATCTTTGGAAAATGTAAATGAGGCCAAACATTTAGGAACTTTCACAGGATTTTATTATTTTACAGCTTTTCTGATATAAACCCCACCGACCGACGCTCAGCACCAGCAGGAACAGGCGAGGTCTGAGGAACCAAAGGACGTCCACACAGAGCTTTCTCAGCTGATACCCCAACCTTAAACTCCCGGCGTGTCCACCACAGCTTCCCAAACACTCGTCCCGTTTCCTCGCTGATTCCTGTCGTCACCGCTTTGAAGGAAGTCTTTGACTCGAACGCTGCTCGTCCTAAAATAGTGTTCGCTGAAGCACTTTTACCCACTCCGGTTCTACCGAGGAGGACGATGGTGAGATCTGGATCCATGACCTGAGAACACACACACACGTTTCTGCTGTCATTTGAGTTTCTCTCTGTGTGTCTGTGGAAAGTCTCCTGTGACAAAGTGAACTGAAACCAGCTCTATCTGTGCATGAAGCCAGATAACACACACCAATGAGTTCAACTGCAGGAATGTCTTAAAGACATAAAGACCTGGATGGCCGCTAACTTTCTGCTTCTTCATTCAGATCAAACTGAGGTTATTGTACTCGGCCCTGAAAAGCTTAGAAATATGGTATCTAAGCAGATCCTTACCCTGGATGGCATTACCTTGGCCTCCAGTAACGCTGTGAGGAACCTTGGAGTCATTTTTGACCAGGACATGTCCTTCAACGCACATATTAAACAAATATGTAAGACTGCTTTCTTCCATTTGTGCAACATCTCTAAAGTTAGAAATATCCTGTCTCAGAGTGATGCTGAAAAACTAGTTCATGCATTTATTACTTCCAGGCTGGACGACTGTAATTCATTATTATCAGGAAGTCCTAAAAACTCCCTGAAAAGCCTTCAGCTGATCCAAAATGCTGCAGCAAGAGTCCTGACAGGGACTCTCTTTCAACCTATCAGAAAGCCGTTAAAGAGGCCAAGTCCTCCTACATATCAAACCTGGTTAGCAGTAGTGTCCATAAACCTCAGACTCTGTTTCGTGTTTTAAATTCCATTGTAAATCCTTACACATCCACCAGCCTCACACCTTCTGCCACCCTCTGTAATGACTTTCTAAAGTTCTTTGTAAACAAGATTTCCTCCCTGCAGTCTGTCATTCCATCTTCACCTTCCAATCCCTGTGTTTTGTCTTTGTGCCATTCTGCCTTTAATCAGTTCGAACCAATCTCTCTCTCTCAGCTGCATGAAATAGTCTGCAAGGTTAAGACTACCAACTGTTCCACCGATGCTATCCCCTCTCGGCTTCTGAAGCAGGTTCTGGACTCAGTCGGACCTTTCCTTCTGGTCCTGATCAATGCCTGCCTCAGTTCTGGTTGTTTTCCAACACCCTTCAAGCACGCTGTTGTTCAACCTCTCCTTAAAAAGCCTAATCTAGATCCATCCCTACTCTCTAACTATAGGCCCATTTCCAACCTCCCTTTTCTGTCTAAAGTACTGGAACGAGCCGCCCTCACGCAGCTCCAGCTATTTCTAGACAATAACAATCTCTATGAGAAGTTCCAGTCTGGTTTTAGAGCTCGGCATAGCACAGAAACCGCCCTTCTGAGAGTTTTTAATGATTTGCTTTTAACTGTTGACTCTGGTTGTGCTGCTGTCTTAGTAACCCTGGACCTGACAGCAGCCTTCGACACTGTTGATCACAACATACTGCTATCCCGCCTTCAACATTGTGTCGGTTTAAAGGGCACTGTCTTAAAGTTTTTCCAGTCCTATTTGAATAATAGGAGTTTTTCTGTTCACCTTGGTGAACTGTCATCTCCCAGAGCTCCTTTAACCTGTGGCGTACCTCAGGGGTCCATACTAGGCCCCCTGTTGTTTATTCTGTACTTGCTCCCTCTGGGCGATGTGCTCCGTAAACATAATGTGTCCTTCCACATCTTTGCTGATGATATTCAGATCTACCTCCCTCTGAGGTTGAACTGCAATGTTTCTTTGCAGCCGCTACTCTCCTGCTTGTCTGACATTAAGACTTGGATGACTCTTAACTTCTTACACCTTAATGAAAGCAAAACTGAAGTCATTGTGTTTGGGCTTCCTAAAGATCCCAACTTCTCTCTTGACTTTTTGGGACCCCTAACCTCCGATTGCACTTCTTCCATTAAGAGTCTTGGTGTTATTTTTGACAATGCTTTTAAACTTGATAAACAAATCAGCTCTGTAGTTAAGGGATCTTTTTATCATTTGCGGATTTTAGCCAAAGTCAAGTCTTACCTTTGCAGGAACGATCTAGAAAGAGTGGTCCATGCTTTTATTACTTCACGGCTAGACTACTGCAATTCCCTCTATGCTGGCCTAGATCGTTCCTGTCTACATCGCCTTCAACTGGTGCAGAACGCTGCCGCTCGCCTGTTGACCGGTTCAAAAAAAAGAGAACACATCACTCCGGTTCTCTACTCTCTCCACTGGCTCCCAGTTGCCTTTAGGATTGATTTTAAAATCTTATTGCTGGCTTTTAAGGTTTTAAATGGCACTGCACCTTCTTACCTGTCAGAACTCCTTAGTACTTATCGCCCCAGGAGATCTTTGAGGTCAGCCGACCTGATGCTTTTAGATGTTCCCAGGTATAAATTAAAGACAAAGGGAGAGAGGGCGTTTGCTGTGGCTGCACCCAGACTGTGGAACAGTTTACCTCCTCACGTCAGACTCTCCAAAAGCCTAGAAACTTTTAAAACCGCTCTTAAAACTCACCTCTTTTCATTGGCTTTTAGAAAGGTTTAATTTATTTGTTTTATATTTTTTTTTTTTTTTTTTATCAGCGAGGTGTTATTACGAAATTGTGTTCTATTGTATTTTTATCTGTATTTACTGTACAGCACTTTGGTCAGCCTTGGTTGTTTTTAAATGTGCTCTATAAATAAACTTGACTTGACTTGACTTGACTAGAAAGAGAGAGCAGATTTCTCCTGTTTTGGCTTCCTGTTAAATCCAGAATTCAAAATCCTGCTCCTCACATACAAGGTCTTAAATAATCAGGCCCCATCTTATCTTAATGACCTTGTAGTATCATATCACCCTATTAGAGCACTTCGCTCTCGCTCTGCAGGCCTACTTGTTGTTCCTAGAGTATTTAAAAGTAGAATGGGAGGCAGAGCCTTCAGTTTTCAGGCCCCTCTTCTGTGGAACCAGCTTCCAGTTTGGATTCAGGAGACAGACACTATCTCTACTTTCAAGATTAGGCTTCAAACTTTCCTTTTTGCTATAGCATATAGTTAGGGCTGGACCAGGTGACCCTGCTAAAATATTGTACTTGAGTAGGTGAATCACCCTTATTTCGACAAATAAACTTAGGATTATGCCGGTGTCACAGAAGAAAGTCAGTCAAGGGGGGAACAAAACTCTCCAAGATAAATTGTCGGACTTTACGAAGTCGAGGGCTAGCAAGGATTCATCAGCTAGCAGTGAGGCCATGGACTCCGGCGAGGCTAACACCAGCGGGACTCCAGAGGTTAATGCACCGGACAGAAGCAAGGATATGGCGGCGGGAGAGTCCTGCCCCACGTTGGCCATGATCCTGACCACTATCAACAACATAAAAACAGAGTTTTCCACCAGGTTTGATGGCATATTGTCCGCTATTGATAGTGTGAGGAAAGACATTACTGACTGTGTAGAGCACGTCACAGAAGCAGAAACTAGGATTCCGAGATTCTTGAGATACCCATTTCTGTCTTCTAATTGAAAATAAATTTTAATAAATAAATAAATAAAATACAAAAAAAACAAAAAAGATTAAGAGGCCGAACGTATTTCTGCAACAATTGGTCAACTTCAAGTAAGTGGGGCTCAATCAAACCAACAGACCACTTCTGATTAGTGTTGCTTAGAAATCTGATTTGAAATGTGAAATGTGATTTCACCTATGGCAAAGAGGGGTGTTTGTGAATAGATAAGAATTTAATATCTATCTATTCATAAACACCCCTCACTACAAAGCAGGCGAGGAATTACAAACCCCTCATCATCAGTGGCACGCCAGTGGAGAGAGTGGACAGTTTCCGATACCTGGGTGTCCACATCACTCAGGACCTGTCATGGTCCTGTCACATCAACACCCTGGTTAAGAAAGCCCGTCAGCGTCTCTTCTTCCTCAGAAGACTTAGAGACTTCCATCTGCCACTGAAGGTGCTCAAGAACTTCTACTCCTGCACCATCGAGAGCGTCCTGACGGCAAACATCTGCACCTGGTTTGGGAACAGCACCAAGCAGGACAGACGAGATCTGCAAAGGGTGGTGCGCTCGGCAGAACGCATCATTCAATCAGAGCTCCCTGACCTGCTGTCCATCTACACCAAGCGGTGCAAGTCCAAAGCTAGGAAGATTATGATGGACCTCTCCCATCCCAACAATGGACTCTTCTCACTGTTGAGGTCTGAGAAGCGCTTCCGCTCCCTTAAGGCCAAAACAGAGAGATAAGAATTTAATATCTAACCTTGGTGGCACAGGAGGGTATGGTTAGTGTTATAGTTAACAGTTGAATTGTTTGGTTTTACTAGTTCAGCTATACGGTGTCATCCTTGGGTGGGACTATTAATTGCTACCTGGAAACTTTAAACATCTGGGGAAGGAAATCCAGGTTAAAAGACCTGGATATGGGTGACAGTGAGGGTATTTGGGCAGTTTCTCTTGTTAGCAGTAGTATTTATGTTAGCTTTCTGTCTTTTTCTTTTTGTAATTTTTTTTACATATATTTTCACTTGTTTGGGGAATATAACTACACAATCTACAAGA
This sequence comes from Diplotaxodon limnothrissa, assembly GCF_057381915.1. Classification (NCBI taxonomy): domain Eukaryota; kingdom Metazoa; phylum Chordata; class Actinopteri; order Cichliformes; family Cichlidae; genus Diplotaxodon; species Diplotaxodon limnothrissa. Next base: position 36,200,775 of record NC_140605.1, read on the forward strand.
AATGTCTACTGAGATAAAAATCTAAATCACATCATGGAACTGCAGAGGGTTACGAAATCTGAGGAAAGTTAAACAAGTCATGAATAGGGATGGGTACCGGTATCAGTTCTGACATAAACGGTAGTAACCAGACCGAAAAGCAGCGCACATTTCGGTGCTTTATTTGGGTGCTTTTTTTCCCCTGAGATGTCACACACCTTGGATTCTAGCCAATCATTTTACCTTTGCAAACGTAGTAGGCGGGCCCAGGTACGTACATTCTTTTAGAGCAGATCTACAGATTAAAAATGCCCAAGGCGAAGCGGTCAAAAGTCTGGCTGTACTTCACAGCAAACACCTGGCGATGTATAGCATTTTGTTAAAAGCTGAGAAGCGCGCTGTATTTGATAGCTTGCTGCGAGACCTCACACTGTGCACATCTACTGCGGGTGTGGTGCCTGTTATCGGACCCGGAGTTAGCAACATCCCCCAAAAACACGAAGAGGACAGTCCTGGCCCCTAGCCCTGCCAGTGTAGCAGAAATGATGAGGATGATGATGCAGCAGCAGCCGTTCTTCTCTGCATGAGTAGCTTCATGTTGTTCGTGTGTCATTTACGTTGAGTAGGCTAACCACGTTATTACATTAATGCATGTAAGGTGAACTAGCAAACATCATCATAGCTACATGCGGCTGTCCTCTTGTTTGATGGCAGATGCTCCCTTCACCCTGGCCAAAAAGGCTAAAATGACCAAAGAAAAAGTGGGAAACAGTTAAACATGAGAGGTTTTTGGACAAAGTTTGTGTTTTTTGCTGATTTTATTGTTTTAAATGTGTTTTTTTATATATATATTTTACTTATCTTATATTATTATTACTATTTTTCTCATTTTTTTTTAACATGCTCAATGTATCATGTTTGGCATGTCAAGTGTACAGCACTTTGTGTTCAGCTGGTGGCTGATCTGAAAGCGCTATATAAATAAATTGCTTGCTTGCTTGCTTGCTTTTTTCCATTGTTTAAGCACTGCTTCCAGCCAAGAGTGATACCATATATGCCCCATAGCTGCAGAAAAGGCTAACATTGTTATCTTTTTACATAAAAGCAGTTAAACATGAGAGATTTTTGGACAAAGTGTGTGTTCTCCATTCTTTAAGCACCGGTTGGAGCACCGGCACCGTTTCAAAAGTAAAACTGGTATCGGATAAAACCTAATCGATACCCATCCCTAGTCATGAACAGAATAGGAGGAGAGCTTAAATGCCCAAACCCACTATTGTACTACTGGGCGGCGCAGCCGAGAACACTAATGTTTTACTATTCAGAAGAGAATGTGCCACTGAGGAGAGAGATGGAAGAGTATGCGCTGAAGTTGCCATTTCCCATTTATCTGTACTCGGCTAATCTTAAGAAACTAAAAAGAAACAGCAACGATCCCATGGTCAGAAATATGATTGTGGTGTGGCATCAAGTTAAGACTCACCTCAATGTAGTTGATTCACTCTCAGTATTCACCCCGTCCTGGGGGGAAATCATTTCCCCCCAGGACGGGGTGAAGGGGGATTTAAAATATGGGCTGAAAGGGGTTACAAATAGGAGATCTTTGCAATCCAGATAATAAACACTTACTGTCTGTTTTGTTTTTGTTTATATACCGAGCTTCTTATTAACTGCACGCACACACCAATCTCTGCTCCGATTCCACTTTATTTCCTCTACTTCTCCATTTCCTCTGGGGCTTCTTGCTCGCGAGTGAATTACACACATTGCAGCAACACAGTGCCATCTAGTGGCTGATACACACATGAGTCAACATGTTACATCTCCCTTCTTAAAAAAAAAGACACAACACAACTCAGGCTTGAAAAATTCCTAAGGCAACTGAAATTACAGGAATAACATCCTGAGCACATCCATTGATAACATAGCATTCGACTCAATACTGGCTACATCACAACCATAATAAACAGATGCATTTAGTGACATCATTGGAACAACAAACATGTAAACAGTTTTCTTTTTTTTCTTTTTTCTTTTTTTTTTTTAGGGCAGCGATCCGCCTGCACCCTTTACAATATTACAGGTCCAAGACCTGTCTTGGTTTGGTAACACGCCCATAACGAGTCGTGTATCCAGGTGTTGTAATGTCTTTATCCGGGGGCTCCACAGGCGGGGGCTGAGATACCACAGGGCTGTCATCGCTGATGCCTGTTGGTTGAATGAACTCCTCACCTCCTACGCTGTTCCTGCTTCCGCGGAGGTGTCGGCGGTTACGCCGGTAAACTTGTCCTGTATCTGTGGTTATGTTGTAGCTTCTGGACGTGTCGGCACAACTTGTGACCACAGCTGGCTTCCAGGAACCGTCTTGTTGCCGGAACCGGACCAGTGTGCCAGGACATAGTTGAGGCAGAGGTCGGGCGGCTCTGTTGAAATAAGTCTGCTGGCGCTGCTGGCAGACCTCTCTCCTCTCACGCACTGTTTGCTGGCAAACTACTTGGGGTTCCAGCTGTTTTGGTGTTGCAGGGAGGATGGAGCGAAGTCTCCGGCTCATGAGTAGTTGTGCAGGCGACTTTAAGTTGTCCACGGGGGTGTTCCGGTATTCTAATAGGCTCAAGTAGGGGTCCTTATGTTCCGCTTTGGCCTTGTCCAGAAGTTTCTTTGCTGTCTGGACTGTTTTCTCAGCTAGGCCGTTGCTCTGTGGGTAATGGGGACTAGTAGTGGTGTGGGTGAAACTCCATGACTTTGCGAACTGTTCTGAAACTTACTTGAAGCATAGCACGGACCGTTATCACTAATCACCGACTCTGGAATACCATGCCTAGCCATGGCTGACTTTAGTTTGTGGATCACTGCTTCTGCAGTGCAGCTGCGCAGTCTTTCCAACTCGAAGAATCTACTGTAGTAATCTACCATGATGATGTAGTCTTCCGAGTTCCAAGTGAACAGATCGGTGGCTATGACCTGCCACGGTCGTTCTGGTATTGCATGTGACAACAGGGGTTCCTTGGGGTTAGCAGCTTGTCTCTCCTGGCATGTGCTGCAGGCTCCGACTGCTTCCTCAATCTGCTTTCCCATGCCTGGCCAAAACAGAAGGTCTCTGGCTCTGTTTTTACTCTTTTCTATACCCATATGGCTGGAATGAATCCGCCCTATCATGTCCTTTCTGAGCCTTTTTGGGATGATCATTTTCTCTCCTTTAAACATGATCCCGTCTATCAGTGAGATCTCATCCCTGTGGTTCCAAAACTCCTGAATGTCAGGCGGACATTGAGACCGTTTATCAGGCCATCCACTCAATGTGGTCCGTCTCAGGCTGTTGAGCTGAGGATCTTGGGCTGTTTCGTTTCTTATCTCTGAGAGTCTCTGATCACTGACAGGCATGTTGCTGAGGACTGAGTGGATCTGCGCATCCATCCCGTCACATAGTGATTTATCGTGGAACTCTATGGATTTCCGGGAGAGCGTGTCGGCTACCGGGATGTCTTTCCCTGGCTTGTGGATGATGCTGATGTCGTACTTTTGCAGCTGTAGTATCATCCTCTGTAGCCGTGGTGGTGCTGATGCTAGTGTTTTTTTGAGTATGGACTCAAGTGGCTTGTGGTCCGACTCAATGGTCACATGTCGACCGTACATGTACTCGTGGAACCGCTTGCAACCAAAGAGAACAGCATACAGCTCTTTTTCTATTTGGGCATAGTTCTGCTCGGTGCTGTTAAGTGACTTGGATGCGTAGGCGACTGGCTTGCCGTCCTGCAGCATCACAGCACCGAGGCCACTTTTGGATGCATCGACCTGGAGTCGTAGCGCTTTCTTGGGGTTGAAGAAGGAGAGAACTGGGCCTGGTTCTTTAGTGATCAGCTCCTTCATTCGTTGAAAGGCTCTGTCATGGTTCTTGTCCCATACAAACTCACTGTCCTGCTTTAACAGCTGGCGGAGCGGAGCATTTATCTCTGACAGGTGTGGGGCAAATCTTGCTAGATAATTAACCATCCCCAGCACTGTTTCCAATTCCGCCCTGTTCTGTGGGGGCGCCATGTCTTGGACTGCTTTTACTTTTTGTGGATCTGGTTTCAGCCCTTCGTGTGACAATGTGTGACCGAAGTAACTGACCTCTTTGACGCAGATGGTGCACTTGTCAGGGTTCAGTTTTACACCTCTCTCCCTGCTGCGCTGCAGCATGGCCCTCAGATTGTCGTCATGCTCCTGTTTGGTTTCTCCGAAGACCAGTACGTCGTCCACAATGGCTGCCACGCCCCTCAGGCCCTCGTAGGTCTCGTCCACGCGTCGCTGGAACTCATCCTGAGCTGAGATTATGCCGAATGGCAACCTGAGGAAGCGGTTCCTGCCAAACACAGTATTAAATGTGGTTAACAGAGATGATTCGTGGCTTAGCTTAATGGCCCAGTAGCCTGATCTGGCGTCCAAAACACTGAAATACTTGGCCCCAGCAAGTTTTGTGGTGACATCCTCTAAGGTGGGTAGAGGGTAATGGGGTCTTTGTATAGCCTTGTTGAGGGGTCTGGGGTCCAGACATACTCTGAGTCTGCCCGTCTTGGGTTTTTCCACGACAACAAGTGCATTCACCCAGTCCGTAGGATCTGTGACCTTGCATATGATTTGATTCCTTTCCATGTTGTCGAGCTCGTCTTTGAGTCGGGCTCGCAGAGCGATAGGAATCCGACGAGGTGGGCTGACTGTGGGTGCAACGTCTGGGTTTACATGGAAACTGCATTCACCAGGAAATTCTCCTATCCCTTTGAATACGTCTGCATATTCGTCTAGTATTGCCTGTGAACTGTTGGTTGTCTTGCCTCTTTCTTCCGTCACTGCCATCACGATCCTTACCAGGTTAAGGTCACGGCAAGCTTTCATTGCTAATACAGGTGGGGCGCTTGTGTTAACAACATGGAATTCCAACGTGCAGGTCTTGTCTTTGTGTTTGCATTTTAGCTGGCATTTCCCTTCCATGCTGAGTGAGTGTCCCCCGTAATCTGTGAGCTTGTGTGTGACAGGCTTCAGTGTCACATGTGGAAAGAGTGTCTGGAACATGTTAGCTGGAATTGTGTTTGCTTGTGCCCCAGTGTCAACTTTAAACCTCACTGTCTGTGGGGGGGAACCAAGCTGCATGTCTGCATATGCTTGCTCATCATTTCTTCCTTCATTTTCTATGGTGATGCTATCAATGTAGAAACAGTCTTGGTCCTCATCTGTGTCCATAGTTGACATTTCTATGTTCTCTCTCACAGTGTGTACTGATTTGAGGTGGGCTTTTGTCTGCGAAGGGAGTCTTGACCTGCATGCTCTCGCAAAATGGTTCATTTTCTTGCATTTTGCACATTGCTTCCCTTTTGCTGGGCAGGTGTCTCTATTACTGTGTTGTCCGGCACAATAGCTGCACGTTTTTAGTGTTGCATTAGCGTGTTCTTTTGGTCTCACGCTTCTTGTTTGATATTCTTGTCTGTGCGATTTCCTGCCGATGGCGTGCACAGTTTCTTGGCCCCTGGAGTGACCCATAGTTTTTAGCTGTTGCTTTGCTAGCTCGTGTGATCGTGCTATATCTATAGCTTTCTCTAGCGTGAGCTCTGCGCCTTGGCTGAGTAGCTTTTCTCGGACGTGTGGCGAGTTAGTGGCAAATACAATGCGATCCCTGACCATTTCATCTGTATTTGGGTACCCACAGTCTTTAGCAAGTAGTTTTCAGTTCCGTAATAAACTGTTCAAATGTCTCATTTTCACCCTGCATCTTTTCATGGAACTTATATCGGGCGTAGATTGGGTTAGCTTTCGGTATGATGTAATCAGTGTGTCATGGTCCTGGGTCGGTGACCCAGCGCTTTTAGTTATCATTTTCTAGTTTATGATGATGATGATTATTATAGTTTGAGTTCTGTGTGTTATATTTTCGATCTGCCTCTGAGTCTGCATCTGAATCTGTCTGTTTAGTTCAATGTCTTGTCTGGTTCCATGTATCTGAGTTTCCTGTTTTATTGTGAAGGTCCGCGTCGTATGTGAGTGTGATCAGTTTACGTTTCCCCTGTCCCGTCAGCCCAGATTCCTCCCAGCTGTGTTGCCCTCCTGTCTCTCATCCCCTGATTACTGGTGTGTGTATTTAAGCCCTGTGTGTTCTCCTGCCTGTTGCCGGTTCGTCTGTGTTCCTCCGTGTCAGTCTGTTACCCTGTGTTCCACGGAGTCCTGTTCCTCGTCTGCGTCTCTCTGCTATTCATCATCCGTTGTCATATGCTCCCAGGTCTGTTATTTTAGTTCTCCCAGTTTAGGTGTCTTTAGTTGTTTGTTATGCCCCACTGTTTGTTTGCCACTACACCTCTGTAAATAAAACCACCGGTATCTCATCCACTGCCTGCATCTTGGGTCCTCCTTCTAAATCCACACGGCTCGCCTCGGCAGCCGTGACACAGTGTACTTATCGTAGTACGTCTGAAGCTTTCGGGAGTCGTCTGCGGTGAGCGTCCACGTGTTGTAGACGTCCCGTCCTTTCTCACCGACCCATAGAAGAAGGTAGCTGCATTTGTCTGCCTCCTCCTTCCCCCGAAGAGGACCAGCGAACATTAGCTCGGCGTGCTGCTTGAAACGCCGCCATGCCTCGGGCAGGTTGCTAGAGTCCCAATCCATACGCGGTGTGGGAACGCCGTAAGCCTCCATGTCTGCGCTGTCCGACGGCGAGGGATTGCGTAGAAAACCGCTACTCTGACACCATGTTTTGTTTTTGTTTATATACCGAGCTTCTTATTAACTGCACGCACACACCAATCTCTGCTCCGATTCCACTTTATTTCCTCTACTTCTCCATTTCCTCTGGGGCTTCTTGCTCGCGAGTGAATTACACACATTGCAGCAACACAGTGCCATCTAGTGGCTGATACACACATGAGTCAACATGTTACACTGTCCTTTGACGAAATTGTTGTCAAGCATGACATAGTCCGCAGCCAGTTCTTTAGATATTTACAGCTGAGAGATTTTATTAGAGCACAGCAAAACCAGCCCTTGTCCATTCCTGGCCTATCAACACTTGAAGAAATGATGGTGAAAGATTGCCGGGGAAGGGGCTTGATTTCCAAAACCTATAATGAACTGGTGGCTGCCTCTACAGAAACGTCCGTAAAGAAGCTTGAATCCTGGAGAGAAGACTTACAGGAGAACATCTCCCTTGAAGAGTGGGAGAGGGCTTGCGCCAGGGCACAATCACAAACAGTGAACACTCGTTTAAATCTCTTGCAGTACAGCTGGTTAATGCATACGTATATGACTCCAGTCAAACTTAATGCTTTCTACAGTACCATCCCGGATGTTTGTATAAAAATGCAACGAGGAAAAGGGCACACTTCTCCATTGTTTGTGGCAGTGTCCTGAAATTAGGAAATTCTGGGAAGAAGTGAAACAATGAAATATTAGAAATATTAGAAATATTATCTCTGAAGAAATATTAGAAATAAAAATGCATTTAGATCCAAAACTTTTTCTGCTGGGCACCTGTCCAGCTAACTGTAATATAACAAGGAAACATCGCTTATTTTTAGACACAGGGCTGCTGATGGCTGAGAGAGTGATTGCCATTACTTCGAAAGAGGTGGATAGACCGAGAAGAAGTAAATGGATTTCAGAGTTAACATCTACTCTGCCCTTAGAAAAGATCACCTACGCAATCAGGGGCAAGCAATGATGCTTTGATAGCATCTGGGGCCCCTTCAAAAGCTTCCTTGCTAATAAAAACTTGCCCCAAATTTTTGGGGAGGATCCATAGGTGGCCCTCTGCAGTCCATTTGGGAATATGTTTATTGCTTGACATTGAACAACTACTTTCTAATTTACATTTAACGTATACCTGTGAGGATGCATAATTTATGGGAGATGCACACAGTTATTCCCCCCTTTTTTTCTCCTTGTTTGTTTTGCTTTTGTGTGTTGTTTTTCTTGTTTTGTTGTTGCTGTTTTTTTTCTCATCCTCTCCTATATGTTGTTATGTGTATAAAGGCAGTGTGTGTAGCTTGTAGTTTATGTAAGTTTAACTACTTGTTTTGTTACGCTTCAGATGTGTACACTGCTATGTTCAAAATGAATAAAGACGCTGTTGGAAAAAAAATTGTATTTAATTAAATATTTGAGTTTAGGGTTTAGTGGTTTTGGTTTTCTCCTTTGCTGATTGGTGTGTTAACAAACTGGAATGAACTGCATCATTTTGTGGTTTATGACTGTGTTGTGTTTAGTTACCCTGGTTGTGTCATAGTGGTCTGACCAGCCATTATATATAGCTCTGCGTGTCATTTCCTGTTTAGGTCAGTTATGTTTCTTTGGGCAGTCGTTTGGTTTGTTCAGTTCTTTGCCTGACTTTAGTTTTGTTTCTTTGACCTCTTTTATGAGCTCAGCATCTTTTGGTTTGTAAAGATAATTTTGGGGGGGGATCAAATAAATGAAAACCCTCATTTTTCTGATAATTCCTGTGACGACTCCAGCTTTTTCAGCTCGGCCCATCACAGTCAGCTTCACCATGATGGTGGTTTGTAGTTGTGACCAGGAGAACACAAACTGGGAGTAATCAGGACCCTACAACATCGGGCAGAAAGCCCTCCCTCTAACCCTGAACGGAAAGAAAAAAGAGCACACGCGTAAAGGAAGCTCTTAAAACATGTGGTTATCATCAAATCAGCAAAGATGCAGAGAAAAGAAGATCGGACACCAACGAGTGAGGATCATGGCATCATCATCCCTGATGTAGCAGGTTTATCAGAGACACGCAGGAGAGTCTTCTCCAAGCACAACATCCCAGTGTCCTTCAGAACCACCAACACAGTCAGACACAGACTAAACAGTGCAGCTGTGCAGTGCAGCGAGGAGAGCTCAGAGCTCTGGCAGAGCAACACCAGCTCATTCAGGTGTGCTGTTTGGGCAGCAGGGGGCGATGTTTCCTCACACGTCCACTGTGGGCCTCATCTGTTTGTACCTGAAGGCTGTGAACTCCCACTGAGGATGTGCACTCAGAGTGTGAGGAGCCTGTCACGGGACTCAGACCACTGCAATAAAAGCAGCACTCACCCCGCCACAATAAGAGCCCGGCACTGACTTTGATGTGCAGACGTGAAACTGTGGGCGCTTTCTTCCTCACTCTGTCACTGCGCTGCTGTCTGACCTTCACACTGATCCTCTGCAGCTCACCTGCTCTTTGACACCCTCTGACTCTCACAGGTAGGACCTCCATCATCTCTTCTTCTTCTTCATGTACTCCTGTGGCTGTTTGGAGGAGTTGGGCATGTTCTCAGAGAGGCTCAGAGTCTGTGTGAGGAAACGATCCTCACGACTAACACCAGCCTCCACGCCACCGTCAGCACACTCAGACACTTCAGACAGAAACCAGAGTTTAGGAAACTGGAATCATTTGGAGTTTTTACAGAAGGAACTACAATCTAATAAGATCTAATCCGGTTGTTCAGTCTGACGTCACTAGCCGTGTCTGGGTCTAAACTCCGCTGCAGGTCCATATATCAAACGATCACTATGGCATTACTGAGAGTTGAAAAACTGTCTAAAGTCTTTCATCTTTAATAAAATGATCAGCGTTCTGCTCTACCAGGTGTAACAATTGAGTTTAACATCCAGGCATCCATGAAAACGGAATTTATGACATTTAACGGAGTTAGAAGTTAGCAGGGAGTTAGCTCGCTAGCTTCTATCTAAATACAATATAGCATGTCCTGACTGCGGGGTTTTGGAAACAAATTAAAACGTACAGCTCTGTTATCACTTCCAGCATAAATGAAGACAGAAAACTAAACAGCAGTGACGTTTGTAGGGTTACTGAAGTTGGGCTAGCTGGTATATAATGATGTGCTACGTGACCGCTAGCGACACAGCTATGTTAGCATAATATAAACAAGCTAACTTTTTTTCCACTCGATAAAAGTTAACGTGAGTGTTCTCGGTGGTCAGGAACAAACGTAATCGCATGGCAGGATGCTGTAAAAGGACCAAACTTCAGCCAGGAGAACAACTGAGATAATCCATCCACAATACGAGGTTAGTCATTCATATACTGCTGCATGGGCTGGGCTGTAGCTACACCCTAAGGTTTTAAACGGGCGATCGTGGCTTAAGAGTTGGGAGTTCGCCTTGTAATCGGAAGGTTGCCGGTTCGAGCCCCGGCTTGGACAGTCTCGGTCGTTGTGTCCTTGGGCAAGACACTTCACCCGTTGCCTACTGGTGGTGGTCAGAGGGCCCGGTGGCGCCAGTGTCCGGCAGCCTCGCCTCTGTCAGTGCGCCCCAGGGTGGCTGTGGCTACAATGTAGCTGCCATCACCAGTGTGTGAATGTGTGTGTGACTGGATATGTAAAGCGCTTTGGGGTCCTTAGGGACTAGTAAAGCGCTATATAAATACAGGCCATTTACCATTTAAAAACTGAGCTTAAATAAATGATTAGCGGTAATAAAAGCCGAGGGAGGTCAACAGTGATCACTGACTGTTTTAGGAGCTTTTTGAGATCAAATAGAAGAAAATACATAACATTAAACATGTTAACAACACAAAAGCCATATTAAACGCAGACTACTTTAGACCCGGAAGTAGGATTCGTCGCGTCATCACTGAACAACCGGATAGCAGGAGCCTGTGATGAAGTGTGACAGCACTGTGAGTCTGAGCAGGTTCAACTTCATCTGTCTGACAAACGGACGTCCACATGACCGACAGCGTTTATTAATTCTGCTTTGGACTAAACACCCTGTACATGGTTATAAAGAAGAGTCAGACTTTATTATGTCAACTAATAAATAATTAAATGCAAACATTTCAACTGAAACAGTCAACTAGAAACTGGACTGACAAACTGTGAATCAATAAAAGTATAAACTTAAGTGTTGTCATTGTGCAGTTGCTTTCACGGCAAAATTAGGTAGCAAAACAACAAAGATGCAAAAGTGTAGAAACCAATATAAGAAGTTTGAGTTACAGGAAACACTGTGGGGCTGTGTACAAGGGCACCATGATAAAATATAATGAACAAGGCTGGAAGTGCTGTGGTCACTGAGGAGAAAGAGACTACAGAGCTAGAAACTAAAGAAAGAAAGTAACGTAGATGAAACATGAACATGACGTCAGGGAGCTTCTTCTTCTTCTCTTCCTGAACATTAACCCTTTGCCGAAGTCCTTCAGGGTGTCTTTAACTGCTTCCTGTCTGGATCCGCCTCTGTGCTGGTTTCCTGCAGGGATCACTGATGCTGTGATGACACGATGTCTCATTTGTTCTGCGTTCTTTAAAGAACCTTTAGAACGCGCCGGTAACATCAGTGTGGCCGACTCTCTGCTCTCAGTTTGACATGAGTTCAGGTTTCCACGGTTACAGGGATGAAGGAGACGTGTCTCAGAGACAGTCGTCATCAGCAGCTCTGCAGCTGGACCTGATCGAACAGCAGAGCCCAGATGTTCCAGATGTTGGGCTGAGCTTTGAGGGATCCGGAGAAGGTCGTCCCATCATCACTGCAGTGCTTTTACTATCAACACATTTCAAACACACACAGATCCAGCTGTGTTCAAACCTCAGTCTCGATCAGCTGATTCCCATAAATCCACAGAGCTGATAGCATGATGCTAACTCTGACCTCCGACCCTGAAGACAGAGCACAGCTGTGCACAGATGTTTGTGACTGTGAGACACGGACGCAGTGTGGAGACGTTCCTGTCACAGGGCTGATGCTGCCGAGCAGCGCTGACCACACGCTCCACTCTCACTTCCCCTCATGTCTGAGAGAGAGGCTGTGGTTTATTAATACACACTGAGGTGTGGGGGCAGTCATCGAACAGGGGCATTGAGACCCCTCTGCAGTCTCACAGCACGGTGGGGTGGGGGTGGGGGGGCGCAGTCTCTACACCTTCACCTGAATAGACTGAAGCCAGCGAGGGCTCAGCAGCAGCATCACGGAGCATGCTCCGTGCATGCTGCAGAGCTCACTTCCTGTTCATGTGTCAGAGTGACACCGCAGGCCCACAGGCCCCATTTCAGTCTCAGCGTGAGTTTACTTCCCCTCTGACCGCAGCGAGCTTCATCTTACGCCTCTCACCGACTGCAGGGCGGACCCTCCACACACAAGCAGCCCACACTGTGCACAACTTCAACTTCTATGTTACATTATATTACATTTACATCATGGCTATATTTATATTATGATTATGTTTGTCACTGCTGGCTTTTTGTCACTCTGAGGTGCTGTTGCCATGGCACCCAGACTCAGCTTTCATACTGGTTTTATCCCCATGTATGATCTCCGAGCCACCACAGCTCACTGCTGAGACCCCCTCTCAGGACTGGCACCAGGACCCGACCCGGGTTCACCCTCCTATGAGGAGAGATTATTAATCTTACCTGAGAGTGTCCAGAGGATAGACGAACAGAGGGAAGGAAGGATGGATGGATGGATGGATGGATGGATGAAGGATGGATGGATGGATGGATGGATGGATGGATGGATGGATGGATGAAGGATGGATGATGGATGGATGGATGGATGGATGAAGGATGGATGGATGGATGGATGGATGGATGGATGGATGATGGATGGAAGAAGGATGGATGGATGGATGGAAGAAGGATGGATGGATGGATGGATGAAGGATGGATGGATGAAGGATGGATGGATGGATGGATGAAGGTTGGATGATGGATGGATGAAGGATGGATGATGGATGGATGGATGGATGAAGGATGGATGGATGGATGGATGGATGATGGATGGAAGAAGGATGGATGGATGGATGGAAGAAGGATGGATGGATGGATGGAAGAAGGATGGATGGATGGATGGAAGGATGGATGAAGGATGGATGATGGATGGATGGATGGATGAAGGATGGATGGATGGATGGATGGATGGATGAAGGTTGGATGGATGGATGGATGAAGGATGGATGATGGATGGATGGATGGATGGATGGATGAATGATGGATGGATGGATGGATGGAAGAAGGATGGATGGATGGAAGGATGGAAGAAGGATGGATGGATGGAAGAAAGATGGATGAATGGATGGATGGATGGATGGATGGATGGATGGATGGATGGATGAAGGATGGATGAAGGATGGATGGATGGATGAAGGATGGATGGAAGAAGGATGGATTATGGATGGATGGATGAAGGATGGATGGATGGATGGAAGAAGGATGGATGGATGGATGGATGGATGGAAGAAGGATGGATGGATGGATGAAGGATGGATGGATGGAAGGATGGATGGATGGATGGATGGATGGATGGAAGGATGGATGGATGGATGGATGAAGGATGGATGGATGGATGAAGGATGGATGGATGGATGGATGAAGGATGGATGATGGATGGATGGATGAAGGATGGATGATGGATGGATGGATGGATGAAGGATGGATGGATGGATGGATGAAGGATGGATGGATTGATGGATAGATGGATGAAGGATGGATGGATGGATGGATGGATGGATGGATGGATGGATGGATGGAAGAAGGATGAATGGATGGATGGATGGATGGATAGATGGATGAAGGATGGATGGAAGAAGGAAGGATGGATGGATGGATGGATGGATGGATGGATGGAAGAAGGATGGATGGATGGATGGATGGATGGATGGAAGAAGGATGGATGGATGGATGAAGGATGGATGGATGGATGGAAGGATGGATGGATGGAAGGATGGATGGATGGATGGAAGAAGGATGGATGGATGGATGGATGGAAGAAGGATGGATGGATGGATGGATGGATGGAAGAAGGATGGATGGATGGATGGATGGATGGATGGATGGAAGAAGGATGGATGGATGGATGGATGGATGGATGGATGGATGGAAGAAGGATGGATGGAAGGATGGATGCATGGATGAAGGTTGGATGATGGATGGATGATGGATGGATTGATGAAGGATGGATGGATGGATGAAGGATGGATGTATGAAGGATGGATGGATGAAGGAATGGATGATGGATGGATGGATGGATGGATGATGGATGGATGGATGGATGGATGGATGATGGATGGATGGATGGATGGATGGATGAAGGATGGATGGATGGATGGATGGATGAAGGATGGATGATGGATGGATGGATGATGGATGGATGAAGGATGGATGGATGGTAGCAGGGTGTCACCATTAGACCAGGTGATGCGGGTGATGTCACGTACAGGCTGAGGTTACCTTGAGTGATCTTTAAGGACACAAGCTACAGGGGTGGCTGTAGCTCAGGTGGTAGAGCAGCTACTAACTGGAAGGTTGGTGGGTCCCAGTCTGCTTCAGCCTGCATGCCAAATATCCTTGGCCAAGAATCCATGTGTGTATTAATGTTAGTTAGACAGCACTACAAACTTAGAGAAGTGCTGGTGTGATTGGGTGAGTGAACGAGTTGTGTACAGCACTTTGAGTGCTCAGATAGAGCTGTATAAGAACCAGTCCATTTACCAAACACTCAAAGGGTCATCTGAGGAGAAGCAGCTCTGAATATAACACAGACTGACCACAGGCTCAGAGAAGAAAGCAGATGTGAGCAGTGACCTATGAGAGCTGTGGTTTAGGTCGCATGACCAGGAAGAGCCACAGACACTGCAGCTGTATTTATAAAAACACACTCTCTGACCACTTAAAGTGTCTGTTTCCTCTTCACAGTGACTGACAGCTGAGGGGGCGGAGCCTGCAGCCATGTTGGTGGTGGTGTGGTTACTGATGATGATGATGAAGAGTGACGGTCAGTGACCTCGGCTTCTTTGAACAAACACAAAGGTTCAGATTATTAATGACCCTGATCACAGACGCAGCCAATGATCAAACAGCTCACAGAGCCAATCGTGACAGGCCGTCGAGGTTAAAGGCAGAAACGAGTGTTCAGCAAACACCTGAAACAGTTTGTGGGATGCACTTTACACATGCACACACACAGTACGTTACTGCAGAAGGTTTTTGGTTATTAGTTTTGACAGTCCACCGTCTGGACAGCTCCCGTCTCAGCTGATCCCAGCCTCCCCTCCGCTCCTCTCCCGTCTCACTAAAAAGGGGAAGCAAAGACGTCATCAGCCCCAAACTCCATCAGCTGTGTTCCCACCTGCCTCTCCAGCACCGCCCCGTTGAGCTCACTGCACCACTCCTCCGCCACACAGTTCTGATATGAAACATGAGCAGCAGACCTCAGAGCTCTGACAGGATCACCATCAGACCAATGGAGCTAAAACCTTCGATCCTAAAGCTGACAGGAAGCTAAACGTGCAGCTAATACGTTCACGGTCACTCGTCCCAGGTAAAAGTAGGACTGTGCTACATACAGAGAATCATAATAAAGCTTCCTGTCACGGTCACCCAGCATGTTCAGTTCAGTGTGACTGCTGCATTTTACGATGGCTCGAAGCTCAGTGTGGTTCAGTTTTTCTCTGGTAGCTTGTTTCCTGTTCCTGCTCTCGCGTCTGTGGTCGTGCCCAAATTCATGGGCTGCATCCTCCTGAGGCCGCATTTGTAGTCCGATTACGTCACAGCAACACGACGAAGGCTGTCCAAATTTGTAGACTCCACCAAATGCAGCCAACAAATGCGTCCTCCTTTTCCCCGAATTTGAAGGATGGGTGGGGTGTGTCCTTCGTCGCCTCTTTGTTACTTCGGAAACATGGCTCGAACAATTTCTCTTCAACGACGTAATCCGATAACAACGATCTCTTTACTGTCGGCTTCCCGTGGCTGTCATGCGACCGGCTACTGCAGTTAATAATACAACAGCTTCTTGCCATTTTTGTGTTTCTTTTTATCACTGTGTGACTGTTTTCATGTGAAAGCCTGCGTGCGCTAGTACCTCTTGGCACGAGTTCCCAGAATCCTTTGCGGTTTTACCCCTGAATGACGTCACATTTTCGATCTCTATTTATTGTCAGTCTTGCCTTGTTCTTGGTTGTGTTCTCTCCTGCTGTGTCTTTTCATGTTTCTCTGGTAGCTTCCAAGTTTTTCTAGTTCTCAGTTTCTAGTTTTTTCTCAAAGCGCTTTACATTTTAAGGTAAAGACACTACAATGATAAAGAGAAAACCACAACAATCAGACGACCCCCTATGAGCGAGCACTTGGCAACAGTGGAAAGGAAAAACTCCATTTTAACAGGAAGACTCCTCAGGTACCCCCACCCTGGGGGTGAGGGGAAAATGAGTCGATGAACTGGGATCATTAGATTTCAGCAAAACATGAAAGAACAGGTTACTACAACTACAACTCCCAAGATGCACTTCTCTGATGACAGCCAATCACAGAGCTCTGTGTCTGCAGAACAGAAAACTACAAAAATACCCTAAAAATCTAACCAATCAGATGCTGGTCTGATTTATAAGCGCAGCAGCAGGGGTTCATGGGTAATGTAGTGTTTGCATAAATGGTTATAACGAGACTGAAAATGAAATGTTTGTGACCTTTGACCCCAGCTGGCGCTGCAGACATCATCAGAGTGTCTGCCAACAGCAGCACGAGAGTCATGCTGGCCTCAGGCCTGCAGGGGGACCCGAGGGCACGCGGGTACGACGTCAGGTGGACTCAGATCCCTCACCTGCTGCTGAACTGGAACCGGAGCACGTGCTCCCACGGACGCTGCTCGATGCTCCCTGATGGCTCGCTCGAGTTCAGCCGACTTCAGACCCAAGACTCCGGAAACTACACGCTGGAGGTGTTTGACAAGACTGGGTCGAGACTGCAGACCAAAGACTTCCTGCTGCAGGTGACAGGTGAGCCATTAGACTTCCTGTCTTTGTTATTGCATCACATCCTGCTGAGAGGAACACACTGCAGTGACTGAAGACACAGGAGGGTGGTACACAAAGTACCACACTTTTACTGTCATACGTGTACAAATACGTACATATGTACATGTCACTTCACCAAGCAGTACATATTATTAGAGTCAGGTATATTTCTACCATGCAGTACTTCCAATCCAACTTTATTTATAGAGCAGATTAAAAACAGCATGGCTGTCTCAATAAAAGAGATAAAGGGGGAAAACTGTAAAAACAGCACGGTTGACCAAAGTGGTTTCCAGTAAAAACAGTCAGATTTTAAAACCATACATTAGACAGACAAAGAAAATTAAATAACAAAATAAATAAATACATGAAAAAAATAAAAATGAATCATTAAATATTAATTCATGAATAAAATATACAATAAATAGAATTAACGAAGTAAAGAAGATTAAAAGAAACCAAAAACTGACTAAGACTGACTACAAGCTGACTATGACTCCTAAAAAGCCTCAGAAAAAAGTTGTTTTTGAAAAGTGATTTGAAGATTTCAAGTGTTGGGGCCAACCTAATATGGAGGGGGGCTTATTCCATGATCTGGGGGCCACAACAGTGAAAGCTCAGTGCCCCGGTGTTTCAATCTAGTCATGGGGACAGCGATGAGCGACTGGTCAGCTGAATCTGAGAGACAGGTGTAGAAGGTCTGACAGGTAAGAAGAGCCAGGCCATTTAAATCTTTAAAAGCAAACAATAAAATGTTCAAATGAATTCTAAGATGGACAAGCAACCAGTGGACAGAGGCAAGAACAGGGGTAATGTGCTCACGTTTGTCTCTGTCAGCAGGCGAGCAGCAGCATTCTGGACCATTTGCATGATTTTAACAGGAAGAAACCTCGGGCAGAACCAGGCTCAGGGAGGGGCGGGGCCATCTGCTGTGATTGGTTGGGGTGAGGGAAGGAAGACAGGATAAAGACATGCTGTGGAAGAGAGACAGAGATTAATAACAGATATGATTCAATGCAGAGAGGTCTGTTAACACATAGTGAGTGAGAAAGGTGACTGGAAAGGAAAAACTCAATGCATCATGGGAATCCCCCGGCAGCCTACGTCTATTGCAAGCAAGCAAGCAATTTATTTATATAGCGCTTTCAGATCAGCCACCAGCTGAACACAAAGTGCTGTACACTTGACATGCCAAACATGATACATTGAGCATGTTAAAAAAAAAAGAATATTGCAGCATAACTAAGGGAGGATTCAGGGTCACCTGGTCCAGCCCTAACTATATGCTTTAGCAAAAAGGAAAGTTTGAAGCCTGATCTTGAAAGTAGAGATAGTGTCTGTCTCCTGAATCCAAACTGGAAGCTGGTTCCACAGAAGAGGGGCCTGAAAACTGAAGGCTCTGCCTCCCATTCTACTTTTAAATACTCTAGGAACAACAAGTAGGCCTGCAGAGCGAGAGCAAAGTGCTCTAATAGGGTGATATGGTACTACAAGGTCATTAAGATAAGATGGGCCTGATTATTTAAGACCTTGTATGTGAGGAGCAGGATTTTGAATTCTGGATTTAACAGGAAGCCAAAACAGGAGAAATCTGCTCTCTCTTTCTAGTCCCTGTCAGGAGTCTTGCTGCAGCATTTTGGATCAGCTGAAGGCTTTCAGGGAGTTTTTAGGACTTCCTGATAATAATGAATTACAGTCGTCCAGCCTGGAAGTAATAAATGCATGAACTAGTTTTTCAGCGTCACTCTGAGACAGGATATTTCTAACTTCAGAGATGTTGCACAAATGGAAGAACGCAGTCTTACATATTTGTTTAATATGTGCGTTGAAGGACATGTCTGTGAAGGTTTTCAATCATCCAGGTGATCGTAGTCTAAGGAGCTTGGAAAGAAAAGCGTCTGGACTTCTTTAAGAAGACGTTTCATCCGAGAAGCTTCTTCAGTTCTGCGGTCAAATGGCAACAGTGCTAACCACCGTGCAGCTTGTGGGGATAGGTTAATTACTAGGTGCGAATGTACGAATGAATGTGAGTGCAAATGGTTGTCTGTCCCTGTGTGTTGGCCCTGCGACAGACTGGGATAGGCTCCAGCGCCCCCCGCGACCCTGAAAAGGATAAGCGGAAGCGAATGGATGGATGGATGAATGGATAATGGATTGCATTTATATAGCGCTTTTCGAGACCCTCAAAGCACAGAACACTTCAGGACGTCGACCCAGAGGCCAACGACAGAGACAAAACAGTTCAGGGGGCTGGCCGGGAGGAAAGCGGCGGCTTAGGCAAAGCAAGTCCAGATGCCAACCTTGCAGAAAGCAGTGGGGACATGAAAACGGTCCAGAAGGTGACAGCGTATCAGGGCCAGCAGGTGTGGGGACCTCTGGCAGAGAAGAGGTGGAGCAGCCCCTGGCAGATGAACATCCGGCGACATGGCTGCTGCAGGCGATGGATGTGGTTGCGCTGATGGCTTGATGGACTCTCCTGAGCCTCCGACAGCTGGACGGGCCCCTTGGACCCTCAGAGTGCCCAGCGGAGACAGACGCAGGGCCAGGAGGTGTGGAGACCTCTGGCTGAGGCTACGCTAACTGCTGCTGCACAGCGCACACCTTTGGCTTGAGACGCAGCTGTCAGGAGACCTGGGTCTTCAAACCAGAGTTTTGAGTTTTCATAATTATTGATTTTTGCTTTTGATATTATTTATCTTTTCTAGTCTTTTAGTTTCTTCTTTAGAGTCCTGCTTTCTGTTTTCCGTCTGTGTTCCTTAGTTGCTGTCTCCCCTTGTCAAGTCTGCGTCTCTGTTATGTTTCCTGTTTTACTTTGAAGTCCGTGTCTCACGTTATTGTATCAGGTTTTGCTTCCCTGTCTCGTTAGCACTGATTCGTCCCTGCTGTGTCTCCCATTCACTGATTGCTCCCTCTGTGTATTTAACCCTGTGTTTTCCTTTGTCCGTGTCGTGAGCAACCCTTATCTCATCTCTCTACCCTTATCTCATCTCTCTACCCTCATCTCATCTCTCTACCCTCATCTCATCTCTCTACCCTCATCTCATCTCTCTACCCTCATCTCATCTCTCTACCCTCATCTCATCTCTCTACCCTTATCTATACTGTGGTCTGGCTGCCTGCGTGAGTTTATTTTGTGGTTTTTAGTTGTGTTACGTTTGAGATCAGCATTAAAGCTGGTTTTGAGTTCACATTTTGCCTCCGAGTGTCTGCACTTTGGGTACCCGCACCACCACTCCTGTCTGCACACAGCCTCACTTGACAGCAGCGGCTGGGGCTGTCCAATGCAGGCAGTCTGTCCGGGCAGTGCCAGCCAGATGCAGTCCTCAGCTGTCTGAATGAGCTCACCAGAGCTTCCAGCAGAAGATAGAGGTAGCTGGGTTGACTCGCCCAAGCTCTCGGCAGAGGCAGGAAGCTGAGACAGCCGAGCTCCAAGGTGAAGCAGCTGAAGGCGGCTGAGAGAGTTAGGCTGAGCTCTAAGCTGATGATGGTTGTGGCTGAACAGGCGGTTGGGCTAATAACTGAACTGGTGACTGAGCTGGAAACAGAACTGACGGCTGTGGAGTTCCCTTGGGGAACTCCACATGTGATACTTGTCTGCTCAGATGTGAAGTTACCTGTTGATACAAATCCTTTGTACATCCTTTACGGCAGAGTCACCCACAATCAGAGTTTCAGGCCTAGCCTTTAGCTTTCCCTGTGGTCTTTTACTTTTTAACAGATTTTCAGACCTTATTTCGCTGCTTTTAGATGGATGGTTGTCCGATATAGATCCAGGGTCCTTTGATAGTGGAGCAAATCTGTTCTGCAGGTTCACACTCAGTTGTTTTGGAGGTTTGTTGTTAACCTTCCTATTCACGGTTGTCCAGTCCTGTTTCCTCTCGTATACAGGGGTAGAAGAGCTTCTCTGTCTCGTAGGAAGTGAAGGCCAGTCGGTTTCGGAGATTTCAGCTCGCTGTGCTCTGCCCGTGATACGTCCTCCCCCTTCCAGGAGACATGATTTATGTCTTGGTTTTGCACCAGTACAGTCCAAGGGGGGATTATCACTTGAGGATTTATAATAATGCACAAAGTCTACTTTCTTGGTCATGTTATCTGTGCTCCTTAGCTATGTGCTAGCTTGCTCGTCGCCATTGTTTTGAATCAAAGGCAAGGTTGTTTCATTTCCACACAGTCCATTTACCTCCACGTTTACTTCTAAGCGATGAATTTTTGTCTCCAGTACTGCAATCTTCTGCAGGAGGCTGTGGTAGTCATCTGTGGAGAGGGAAGGCATCTTGTTGCTAGTTAGCCTAGCGGTTAGCACCTTTCCAGGCTATTGAGGCTGCTCGGTGCCCAGACATTGTAAACAGGCTTCAGCTGTGTCTAGGCCACAGACACACGGAGCGCTGAGGATAAGGTAACTATAAAAATGTTGCTGTTTCTGTTAAGAACACTTTAGTCCTAATGATCTATAAGTGTCCAGAAGCTATCGCAGGTAAGCTCATACGGAAAAAAGGGAAAAAATCAGCATAATAATCAATGAAAATCAATAAAAGAAGCAAAGCATTAAAGAGCAAAGAGAGGAAGCGTCCATACTCACAAAAGGGGAGGAGCAAAAAAAGGGATAATCCAATTCCACAACACAACGTGACGGGGGAATCAGCTGTGTTTTGCTGCCCATTTTATTTCAAATGTGGCGCAAACTGGCGAGCCAATTCCTGAAACAGTCACATGGTACGGATGCCCGCGAGGCCTCGAACGTCACTGCACACGTAATCAAAGCAAGCCTCGATACGCGCTTCACGAAAACTCCCCTGAGATTACCCGACACACGCTTCGAAGCTTCGACACACAGGACACATCACTACCATGCGCCCCATCACCAACGATGATGACACCGCCTACAGAGATGAGGTCCAGCGACTGACCGAATGGTGTAGCTACAATAACTTCACCCTAAACACCAAGAAAACAAAGGAAGTGGTCATGGACTTCTGCAGAACAAGAACTGATCCCCTCCTCTCTCCATAAAAGGTGACTATGTGGAGAGGGTGCCCTCCTTTAAGTTCCTCGGCACCCACATATCTAAGGACCTATCTTGGTCCACAAACACATCAGCCCTGGTGAACAAAGCCCAGCAGCGCCTCCACTTCTTGAGGGTTCTGAGATGGAACAGGCTGCAGACTGATCTCCTGGTGTCCTTCTACTGAGCCACTATCGAGAGCGTGCTGGTGCACGCCATTACAGTGTGGTACGCTGGTTGCACAACAGCTGACAAGAAGAGACTCCAGAGGGTCATCAGAACTGCAGAGAAGGTGATCGGCTGTCCACTCTCCTCCCTGGACTTAATTGCCAGCTCAAGATGTCTCCAGAGCCAGGGCGATTATAAAGGACCGCCTCCATCTTAACCACCACCTCTTCAACATCCTGCCCTCTGGAAAAAGGTTCAGATCCATCAGGTGCAAAACCAACAGCTTCTTCCCGTGGGCTGTCAGAACTCTTAATGCAAACTAAGAGTGTGAACAGACTTCTCCAATACATGCACTCTGTCGCTGCTATTGCTCCTGTGCAATATCTTACCATCCCTATCCTTAATGACCACGGCCCACCCTATTTATCATATTATATGATTGTGTATACACCCCCTTGTATACACAATGTTCCCTTTAGCTTATACATTGTGTATATAGTGTTTTTATATTGTTTATTTTCTTTATGTATATTGTTTTTTATTTTTGCACCTTTGTGGTCTTGCTATCTAATTTCGAGGTGCAGAGAACTGTACAATGATAATTAAGAGTGAAATCCTCACATCGGGAGTTCACAGACTCTGGAGTGACTGATACAGAATTAACAGGCTCAGCGTAGACTGACTGTAGAAATTAATCCAGGCTGAGTGTGCCAAAAACTTTCACTCACCACCAGGGTTTGCTCAGCGAGCGACGAGTAGTGGCGGCGTGAACACCGCTTTCTCTGGGAAGATGGAGGAACCGACAGACGGGGTAGCGTTACATCCGGCGGGCCGGGCAAGAAATCCTCCAGCAGTTGGAGCAGGTGAGCAGCCGTAGCTGGAGGGTGAAGGTGGAGGGTGTGGAGCCAAAAAGTACTGTATGAGGATGATTCAGCCATTGGTTGCATAGCTTATTCACAGTGTAAATAATGTCCTCCCGGAGCTCCTCTGATGGAGCGAATGCCGCTGCGTCCGCTGCGTGGTCGCATAGTTCAGTGCTGTGTTGCAGGTAAGATGAAGGACCCAAAACGCAGGACTCAGAAACAGGGGGGTGGGGGGGACTTAGGGCACAGTTTTGTTGCTGAACAACTCTTAAAACAATAAAAATGAGAAAAACAAACCAAAACCTCAAATGCAGAACTAGAAACTAGACTTCAAACAGGAACCTAGAAACTAAGAGACTCACTCTGGGAAAAAACAACCGGGACTCGACGAGAGTGCGCGCAGAAAAACGAGGGTACGACGCAACACTGAGCTAAACTACACTGAGGGATAACGAGGGCACAGGAGGAGAGCACAGCTGGGAGTAATCACACATGAGACCAGGGGAAGCAAAACCAGAAACAGTGCCATGAGACACAGACTTTCAAATTAAAACAGGAAACACGGCATGCACAGACTGCATAGCAAAGTAGAAAACAGAAACCAAAACACTGGTAGTCCAAAAACATGATGGAATCCAAGATCAGTAATAATAACACCAAAAACCAAAAACACTCAGCGACCCAGAACCACGACACATACAGTGCAGCAGGTATATGTCCACCAGGAAACCAGAGAAACAAAGTAAAACAGGAAACAGCCCAAAAAGAACTGACCAATGACACACACTTCTTGATGATGATAATGATGAAGATAACCTGTGTGCAGGTGGACATTGTGTGGATGCCTGATCACAACTGTTACACAATAACACACATCACTGTGAAACACTCACAAACATGCCTTCATTGTAACGATCTGTGAGTCTGTGCGAGTCATGTGACCATCTGCTAGCTCACCTGTATAACTAATGCTGCTTCACAACCACGGTGTAAGCACCTAAGAAACTCAGACCAGGAGAGCTGCTGATGTTCAGCTGCTCCCTCTGCCACCACATGACGTCATCAGCTGTGATGTGAAGATCAGCTGTGTCTCTGTGTCCTCAGACCGCAGCAGCAGCCATGTGGTGTCTTCAGTGTCCGTCTGCGTCGTCCTGCTGGTTCTGTTGCTCTTCTTCATCGTGGTCTTCATCCTGAGGAAGAGGAGGGTTCAGAGGAAGAAAACCACAGGTATGGCAGCCAATCAGAGACAGCTCTGGCTCCACAGCAGATCGTTGATAAGGAGACCTGACTGAGTGATAATCTGCTCACAGGTCAGGAGGAGGAGAAGGAGGAGAACATTTATGTGGCGATGAGGAGGAACGAAGAAGAGGAGGAGGAGAAGAAACCGGAGGAAGAGCCCCTCTATGGTAGGCACACTCTGACCCTGATGGTAAAAGCACTTCAGTGATCAGTGTTCACAGTACAGACTGCAGTACCAGCAGCTCGTCTGAGCACGCAGTACAAACAGGAAGTGATCAGATAGACAAAGTAGAAACAATAGAAACAATAGAAAGGCTGTGAAGCTCTCTCTGAGTTTGACCTCCATGCTGTTAGTTATTTGGAGCTCAGTTTTACTCTGGCTCCGCCTCCTCTGGCACTCTGTTATTTCAGTGAGCCATGGTGTTGTGATGTCATTATAAAGGTGAAGCTAGCAGCTACAGCCACCTGCGTCACCATCCACTTGTCAGTCACAGAGGCCACGCCCCCAATAATGCAAAAACGTGATTTAAACAGCTGTTGTGTGTATCAGGCTGTGAACAAGTTTATTGTAATATGGGAGTCTATGACGACTGACTCATTGCTGCCTCTGCTGGACACCAGAGGAACTGCAGGCTGGTGGATGGAGTTGAAATAAATATTCGCGTCATCAGCTCAGTGTGTTTAACTCTCTCATCATTCACAGCTTCATTAGAAGCTAAACTATCATCGATCATCTCTGAGGTTAAAAATCTTTTGTGTCGTCAGTGATGAAGGACGGTTGTGTGTGAGGTCTGCTCTGCTCTGAGGGGATCACCATTAGTAACATGAATCTTCTTGCTGTCCACAGTTCCCTTCAGTCCTACAGCTTCCTCCCAGCATGAAGACAGTGTCTAAGTGTGAGGACCAATCAGAGCCCAGCGTGTCTGCTCTGTATGGAAGCCTTTGAGGGACTTTATTAATTGGAGATAAACTATCTGAATTTCAGGAGCAGGACCACGCCTCCAAACACACCTCTTCCTGTTCCTACATATATTTGACCCCCCAGCTCTACAACGCCCCCTCCCCCTCCCCCATTAGTACATAGTCCCCTCTGAGCCTCCCCCAAGCTGCAGCTCACTTCATGTTTCCCAACAACCCGTCGGCGTGGTTTTCCCGTTGTTACGCTGCTCTGATGGGTTTTTTTTTTTTGCCTGTCCCGTTTGGCTCTTTTGCATCAGAATTGTTGTCTAAAGGCAAAGAAAGATGCCCAACGGATTTACTTTACCAAACTGACCATCCCAGCCTTGCCATAATGGTCCATTTGATTCACCTTTTATTGTTTATTTTATTTTCACTTGCTGAATACGGGACAGACTTGACTGGGGGAAAGAAGGGGAGAAAGAAAGAGGGAAAGAGAAACAGCTGAGAAGAGGGACGGGGGAGAAGGGCAAAAAACAAAAACCAACAGAACGGGCAGAGAAAAAAAGAAAGAAAATGCATATATCGATCACCTGGATCACCTGCTGAGAAAGAAAAAAGCAAACAAGCAGAAGAGAACAAGAGTAATAGAATAAACAACATCACAATGATACAATGTAGCTGCCATCACCAGTGTGTGAATGTGTGTGTGAATGGGTGGATGACTGGATGTGTAAAGCGCTATATAAATACAGGCCATTTACCATATATGGGAATATGACAGTAAATACTAAATGTTAAACATTATTGTGCAGCACATAAGATCAACAGAACACAGTGTGCTTTGAGGTAGGAGCCAAAAAGGGTGTAGTTTGTGGGTGTGATCACCCGTGTGTACACCTGTGAGCATGGACGCGCTTGTTTTTTTAAAAGGTTTCTTCATGTAATGATCTGCTAGAGGGTGTGGGGGGGCCACAGCCCCGTCCTCCAGGGCATGAAGCAGGTATGGAGAAGATCAAAACTCCAGACATCCAGAGGCCCCCAGAACACAAGAGACCAAGGAAGACCAACAGAGGGGCAGCCGCGCCACTGTCCCAGAAAGAGCTGAGGAGAGTCCCAGATGAGGGCTCACTCAGCAGCCGCGGAGCAGAAGCCAGGGGGAGTTGCAGTGACGCGCCCGTGAGCTCCGCCGGCAGCCAGCTGTGCCTGAGTGACCGAGCCCCAGGCCGAGAGGCCGGGGGCACCCCACCTCCGAAGTGGCCCGAGCGAGCCCCAGGCTCCAGGCCCCGATAAGCGGCCGCCAAGGAGTGAGCCGGTGTGTACCTGGACGCCCATCCCCGGACACAAAGAATCACCAACGCACCGATGTCTGAGGGAGTCCGCCACTGGCAGGGGAAGTGGTGGTAGGGGGAGATAGGCCTCCAAACCTTGGAGGGCCTGAGATGTCCCCAGAGAGGTGGCGCCTGACACCCAACCTGACATATAGACACAGACATACAGGCACACACAGACACAAACATCCATTCCCACCCTCATGCTCTCATATGCACTTACTCCACACTCAACCGACGTGGAGACAGACATAAAGAGACGTTGTACACACGATCACACTCCCCAAGCGTACTCTACGAACCGGGTCTAGGTACCCTTGCCCCTGGAGGGGGGAACTGCACCCAGACCCAGGTGGTGTTACCCTTTTCCCTGCGGTCGGGGGAGGCAGACCGCCCCGACTCCGCAGCAGCAGGGAGGCCCCACACTCCAGACCGCAGTCGGACGGCCATCGGACGGCTCTGATGATGTTACCATGGAAACGTGGACTATATCTCAAGTTATTTGATGAAATGTGACTTTTCTGAAAGCAACATGTTCATAAATATAAATAACTTTTGTTTTTCAAACGGTTTTGTTAAAAATTACATTCACACTCACTGGACGATTTATTAGGTACACCATGCTAATACTGAGTGGAGTGGATTTTTCTTGTTTGCGGCTCAGATTCAGCTGCTGGAAACCTTCCTCACACTGGATCTTCTTCAGTGTCTTCTTCATCCTGAAGTATTTTGATATTTCTCTGTAAAGTCGTTTCCCTTCCTCTGTTTCTTTGTTATTAAGGTTCTCTGTATAAATGTTTCTGACAGTAATTCAGATTTACTTTTATTATCATTATGATATTTACATTATCTTGCATTGCTGGGATGTAAGAATCTTTATACATAACAGGCTCCAAACCCGTCTAATGGTGTGTTTTTGCCCAGTATTCCCAGTACCTCCTCACCTCGTCTTGTTTCCTTTTGGACTTTATTAAATTTTGGAAACATTATTTTTTCATTTTCTGAAAGTCTTGATGTGAGTGTTTGTTTGCATCGACTGTGCTGATGTCTGACTTCAGCTCATTTATTGGTTTGTTTAAATCCAGAGTTTCAGACTGCCCCCCTCCTCCTCTGATAATAAAAGCTGGATGCTGATCACTGTGCTAGCTCTGAATATGACACCATCCCTCTGTGTACCCGATCAGTGTGTACAGCCACCTCATCATCAGTTATTCCTTCTGTTGTCCTGACTCTAGTTTTCCTTTCTCTACCTGCCCACACGGGTTATATTTATTCTAACACCTTCGTTCACTCACACTTCTACAACAGTGTGGAGCTGTATACAAATAAAGTTGTATGAATACGTCACATCCTCCTCCACCGTCTTCACATCAAACAATGTTTCCTGAAGGTTATATCTGGTTTCCTGCTCCTGAACATTTGCTCCCAGGCTGCAGACATTACGTATCCTGCATCCAGCAGTTGAATCCAACTACAGACCAGTTTCTAAATTGCCTTTTCTTTCTAAAGTTCGTGAGAAAGTTGTCCTTCTTCAGCTCCAGACCTTTCTAGATAAAAATGGCGCCAGTCTGGTTTTAAAATGCACCACAGCACTAAAACTACTCTTTTAAAAGTTTCTAATGACCTTTTGACTTTTACTGACTTGGGAGATTCTGCCATTGTCATACTGTTAGACCTCCGTGCTGCCTTTGATACCATCATTGGATTCTTATCTCTCGGCTTGAGCGCTGTGTCGTGGTTTGAATCTGACCCGTCCAACCAAAGTTCTTCTGTTGGATTGGGGGATGCATCATCCTCAAAAGCCTCCCTGTCTGTGGGGTTTCCCAGGGGTCCATTCTTGGTCCAGTTCTCTTTTCTATTTACATGCTCCCTGTGGATTCAATTTTTAAAAACATGGCATCTCATTGTTATGCAGACGACTCACAGATTTACCTGCCACTGAAACGTAAATCTGTGAGTCCTCTGAAGGCGTTGCTAGATTGTTTGGATGATGTTAAGCCATGGATGGCTTTAAACTTCCTTCACCTAAAGGAACAGAAAGCAGAGGTGAGTGTGTTTGGTCCCTGTGACCACTGCGACTTTGGCCCTTTAGAAATGAATAAAAAACCCTTTGCGAGGAACCTAGGAGTGATTTTTGACTCTTATCTAACATTTGATAAACAGATTAATGCTGTAATCAAGTCCAGTTTCTTTCATCTTCAGCTACTTGCTAAAGTGAAGCCATTTCTCTGTTTTTAGAGGCTCTGAGAGAGATATCAGTGCCTTCATTTCATCTGCCTCGACCACTGTGATAGTCTTTACTCTGGTGTTAGTCTGTCAGCCGTCAGCTGGTCCAAAACACTGCAGCACGGTTACTAACTCTCATTGCAGTGGCTGCCAGTTAGTTTTAGAATTAATTTTAAGATTTTATTATTTGTTTTGAAGGCGTTGCACGGGTTAGCACCCTCATACATTTCTGATCTTTTAAATTGGACACTCCTGCAAGATCGCTGAGGTCTGCGGACCAAAGATCGGGCCTTTGCTGGGACCGCCCCTTCACATCAGCACCTCCCAACTTTGGACACTTTCAAAACAAGTGTGAAAACCCACTTTTATTCCTTGGCTTTTAAGTCAGAATGAGTTTGTATTACTTTTGTCTTATTTCTTACTCAAATTATCTAATTTTATGATTCTTTTTCTTAACTCTTATCATATCTCCCTATGTTTTTATTTCTATTATCTTCATTGTACAACACCTTAGTCAGCGGTTGTTGTTTTAAATGTGCTAAATAAAAACATTTGACTTTGACAAACTGAGTCTGAAAGTCTGTAATACGGCAGTAAATAATAAAGATTGCATTTATAAAGCGCTTCTCACTATTCATTCACTCTCACATTCACACTGGTGGAGGCACCTACAGCCACAGCTGGGCCAGACTGACGGAGGCGAGGCTGCCATATCACGCCATCGGCCCCTCTGACCATCACCAGCAGGCGGCAGGTGAAGTGTCTTTCTCAGTTAACAGTGTGTGTGTGTGTGTGTGTGTGTGTGTGTGTGTGTGTGTGTGTGTGTGTGAATCATTAACAACACAGAGTTTTACACACAACTTTATTTCTTCATTTTTATGGTGGGAGCAAAAAACCGGGTGAACTTAGCAAGATGATCACCAGTGTGACCTCTGACCCCAGACACCACAGTGTGACCTCTGACCCCAAACACCAGTGTGGCCTCACACACACACTTTGTTTTCTGACGTGGAATCAGTGAGGTGTGGTTGTGTTGTGGTTCATTTACACAAGTCATGTCATGATTCATATGTTGTGCTGTAAGCAGAGGCAGGTCCCTGTGACAGGCGTTACACACAGAACACACGACAGCTCCTGTGATTACACATCACTGTCGTGTGTTACACACAGAACACACAGCAGCTCCTGTGATTACACATCACTGTCGTGTGTTACACACAGAACACACAACAGCTCCTGTGATTACACATCACTGTCGTGTGTTACACACAGAACACACGACAGCTCCTGTGATTACACATCACTGTCGTGTGTTACACAGAACACACAACAGCTCCTGTGATTACACATCTGTCTCTGAGCTGCTTCTCGGATTGAAATCTTTCAGAGAAACTCTTCCTCCTTTGTTTTCTCATAAAAGAGGAAAAGAGGATGATGATGAAACGGTCAGAGAGGAAACAAAATATATAGATGATAAATGATCTGATACGTTCAGTTGAACACACACACGTCTCTCACAGGCACTGTTGTTATCTTCCACTGTTGTTGTTGTGTTTCTGTATCTTGGCTCTCAGCTCGCGGCACATCTCTTTGTACTCTGACGTGTTCTTCGAGTACAGGTTTCCGCCCTTCAGCCAGCCCATGATGCTGTGCCTCTCCTCCTCGTTCAGGACTCCTTTCTTGTAGTAACCTTCCACCAGCAGCTTGTCTCCAACATCGTGGTAGCGCTTCGTTGCGTCTCTGGACATATTTGAGATGTTCAGCGAGAGGATTCCTGCAGAGTTCACACAGCGAGCAGGGAGAGGCGGGGTTTACTCACTGAACAGGAAACGGTGTCTCTGACAGCATCGCACTATATCTGTTACTGTGACCACTGAGGCGAGGACTCATTAATGTGATCGTTGGTGCTTCACGTGTTCCTGTACTAATAATTAACCTGTGTGTGGCTGTGAAACCAGTGTAACCAGCACTCTGACTCTGTGCATTAAACTGCTGAAAGACTCTTGCATCATTTTTGCAGACAGATGTTTCTTTGTGTCGTTTCTATGGTGACGAACATCTTTGCTCATCGTCTCATCAGTAACCTGGTAACAGCACATAGTACTTCTATCTCTACAGGCTTGTTTGTAGCGTACCTGCATCCTCTCTGAGAGAATTGGATGTGACCGGATTGGCTGCCAGCAGCGACATCTTCACCAGTTTTTCCCCGTCTCCAGAAATAAGAGTCTCCTCAAGCTTCTCGCTGGAACAGAAGCACGTTAGCTATCCAAAGAAAACTCTGAGTTTAGCTCCAGGACGAACAGATTCGTTCTCACCTGATTATACGAGACTCTTTTCTGTTGCGCCAGGTCAGGCCTGCCTCGTGGTGCGGCTTCAGAACCTCTCTGCACAGCCCGCGGTCTCCGTTTTTATCCAACAGAGCAAAGAGGTTGGGGCTTTTGTTTTTCAGGTCCTCTCTTAACTTTACGTTCTCAGGGTCCTGCAACGTTTTAAGGGCATTCTGAAAGACACATCTAGGTGGAACGTGGTCGGCTTCCACCGCCAACCTGTTTTCACCACATTCTCTTTGGTTTGAGGTTTGCACCCGGATCTTGTACACACTGTTGGCAAGAAACACATTCAGAATACGATTTAATGTGTGTTACACGTGAAGTTCGATCTGCTGGTCGTCGTGGTCACACATTAAATACTTACTCAGCGTGCGCTCCAACCAAACCCAGACGTCGTTCTTGGATATCTTGTAATTCCTCTGGACTCAAACCTTTCTTGCTCATGTCGCCCAAGATGGCGTTGAAATCGTCTACGGCTTTTCTTCGCGCCTTTCGATCTCCTCCACATATGTAATATCTTTCAGGAGAGTTAAAGGTTTCTTCATATCCTTTCTGCAGCTTCAGAGCTCCTGCGTATTTGGGTAGGTTTTGCTGAAGCTGAGTGGAGATAAAACATGCCATAAGATGAGTTACCTAATTGCTTCCAACATCTCCTGTGCGGCCTCTGAATAACACAAAGGCTACACCTCCTGTAAAAAGGTGAAACACTGATTGGGTCCATAATCGCACAGAGCTCCAGAGGCCAAGTCAGGGTGGGCTAAGCCTGTAGAGGCGGCCACAGAGACCGGGTTTGATGAGTCCAAGGCGGCTCAAGATGAGTTAGAGTTTCCCAGTTTGCAATTTCTGAGAAAAAGAAACCTTGTGTTTACTTGCATATGCAATCAGTGACTTAGTGTTGCACTAGCCAGCCATAAAGGGTGAGACTGGCCCTAGTGTTTTCCCATTTGAACGAGCTAAACCAGATCATTGTGCACCACCTCTGGTTTGTACAACAGCCAAGCAAGT
Source organism: Diplotaxodon limnothrissa (assembly GCF_057381915.1). Taxonomy (NCBI): domain Eukaryota; kingdom Metazoa; phylum Chordata; class Actinopteri; order Cichliformes; family Cichlidae; genus Diplotaxodon; species Diplotaxodon limnothrissa. Next base: position 36,232,559 of record NC_140605.1, read on the forward strand.
TACTGAGGAGTCTGTTAAATCTGCTCCTCAGCTTGTAAACCCAGCGGCTTTTTCACTCAATTCAGTTTTATTTACACAGCGCCAAATCACAACAGCAGTCGCCTCAAGGCGCTTTATATTGTAAGGTAGACCCTACAATAATAACCCAACAATCATATGACCCCCTATGAGCAGCACTTTGGCGACAGTGGGAAGGAAAAACTCCCTTTTAACAGGAAGAAACCTCCAGCAGAACCAGGCTCAGGGAGGGGCGGGGCCATCTGCTGTGATTGGTTGGGGTGAGAGAAGGAAGACAGGACAAAGACATGCTGTGGAAGAGAGACAGAGGTTAATAACAGATATGATTCAATGCAGAGAGGTCTGTTAATACATAGTGAGTGAGAAAGGTGACTGGAAAGGAAAAACCCAATGCATCATGGGAATCCCCCGGCAGCCTATGTCTATTGCAGCATAACTAAGGGAGGATTCAGGGTCACCTGGTCCAGCCCTAACTATATGCTTTAGCAAAAAGGAAAGTTTTTCAACTGCATCGCTTAACACCACAATTTTACATGTGCACTTTCTTTTGGGGGGGGGGTCCATACAGCCAATATTCATTTCTAAATTATTAACTAACAAACTTGTGCTTCAAGTGCTTTGTCAATATTGTAGGAAATGTTAAACTTAATCATCATCTCGGCTCCTCTGACGACCTGTATGCTGTTGCCTGCCACTGAAAGGCAGTGGGGAGAGGGGACACTTGTGCATTTATCGCAGCATATAATGTGTTTCTGCTGCTTTTTCAGCGTTCAGAGGTTGATGGCACCGTGTCAGAGCTGGCTGTGAACTTCAGACGGATCAGGCCTTAACTTAACAAAAATGTTATCAATAGTTCTTTTCATCTTTTCTCATTACCCACAGCTACATCCACTCTGTCAGGCCAAGGCTGCTCACTGATTTCTATAATCCATTCGATTCAACTTAGCCTCAGACAGTCAGAAATATTATAATTCTGATCATTTATCAGTACTGACTTCATCAGAATTGTGAACATCACAGCAGATGCCTTTGTGTGAAAGTAACTGAGAATAAAACACAGAAAAACATGAAGGAGATTTTCCTGGTCTGGCTTTTTATAGCAGATAACCTTAAAAATATTCTACAATGTTCTGCATATAAAGTTTAAATTTCTTCAGTATTGAACAACAGAAATTAGGCTTTCTTGTCCGAGGTCATTTAAGTCAAAAAAGAAAAAGACAGCGCTGTAAGCAACGGTAGACTGGTGGGTAATAAGCGAATGAATAATGAAGAAAACAGAGATTTGAGACGGGAAACTGTTCCTGAAGTACAGAGAGAGAGAGAGAGCTGTGCATGAAGTGATTTTTATCATGATGGAAGCAAAACAGCAAAAGTCAGAGGGAATTCATGACGACATTGATCAGATGTGAAGCGCAGTTTGCTGCTTCTTTTGCTGCTGGCGAATTTTGGTTGGAGAGACAAAACCTGCAGCTCAGAATCAGTGCAAAAAGCCGTAAACACAGCGCGGACCGGATGCATCAGAATCGCTGAGCTCCGACAGCGTGTCCGTCTGCGGGCCGTCGGGTGAGAAAGCCGAGAAAGACGAAGCTGATTCTGATGCGTCCGCTCTGTGTTTACGTCTTTGTGTGGAATCCGTTAATGAATTGATATCGCTAATTTACGAATAAATTCTTTACAAATCCTACCATGTGAATTCATGGATTTTTTTTTCACATTTTGTCTCTCACAGTTGAAGTGTACCTCTGGTGCAAATTACTGACCTCTGTCATCATTTTAAGTGGGGGAACTTGCACAATCGGTGGCTGACTAAATACTTCTTTGCCCCACTGTAGACCATATTAATAATAACAGTAAGACTTACATTGTTTCTGACCTGCTCCCGAAGGATCCGTGCCTCTTTTCCTACATCACCTGGATTTTTACCGGTGGCCTGGGCAACAGCGTGGTAGAGGCAGTTCTGATCTTCTGAATTTACTGGGATTGTGGTCCCATCTGGTCTCAGGATTTCAAAATGACCTGTGCACGGGCTCTGTTCACCACGAATCCGTTTAGTTATCCTTGAGAAGAACCCCATCGTCCTGTAAAAAATACATTAATAAAACAAAAAAACAACAAATCAGTCACTCTGGACAAAAAAGGGAAAAGGTGAGACTAACACATCTCCCTGTAAATATAAGTAGTCCATAACATTTGTTTATTACTTTAAATTTTATTTAAGAGTTTTGATTGGGACCAATAATAATGTTGTTGTACATAAAATCTGTCATGTAAGTTGTGTCCACCAGTGAAGCTGTTGGAACAATATTGATGAATGAGTAATAATCCTTCTCTTTCTACTAGAAGCATAAGGAAAATGAATGTGGGGAATAATGTATATAATCAGATTAAACTATAACAGTAAAGGAAGTCAATTCAATTTTGTTTTATATATCACCAAACCACAACACCCAGTGCATCATGGGAATCCCCCGGCAGCCCACGCCTATTGCAGCATAACTAAGGGAGGATTCAGGGTCACCTGGTCCAGCCCTAACTATATGCTTTAGCAAAAAGGAAAGTTTGAAGCCTAATCTTAAAAGTAGAGATAGTGTCTGTCTCCCGAATCCAAACTTATGCTATGTCTTCTAATGATGCTGCCTAAGGGAAGCATGTATAATGTAAACAGAATTGGTCCTAGCACTGAACCCTGTGGAACTCCATAATTAACCTCAGTGTGTGAAGAGGACTCTCCATTTACATGCACAAACTGGAGTCTATTAGATAGATATGATACAAACCACTGCAGCGCAGTACCTGTAATACCTACAGCATGTTCTAATCGCTCTAATAGGATATTATTGTGGACAGTATCGAACGCTGCACTGAGGTCTAGCAGGACAAGCACAGGGATGAGTCAAGGTCAGAGGCCATTCCCAGCAATTTCAGGGTTCCTTCAGTGTCGCCTGCCTTCGCCTCTGACAGTTGACTATGGCTGCTGGAGTCCCTAGCTTCACATTTCTCAAAACAGAATCACCCACAAAAGTGGCGAGAAAACTACGTGAGAGAGGAACAGGTGGTGTACCGGGGTGTTCTGTTTAGAGCTACACTTCCTCCTCACCGTCACCCAGCCTTCTTTCTTGTTGCTCAGGACTATCTGCTGAGGAAGAGCTAATGGTAGCAAAGCTAGCGTTGCCCACACTAACTACTGTCTATGCCAGAGTCCAGAGTCCAGAGCTGGTTTTCCATTCACTGAGCCTGGCCTCCAGACGTACAATCAGGCAACATTTCTTTCCAGTATCTGTGCTGAACAGAGGAGAAACGAAACATTTGAGAAGGAACTAATGACTCAGCTACAAGCTAAGCTAATAGCTACGCTAAAGACAGTCATTGGGTCTTTACTGTGGGTGACTCAGCAGAAAGCGCGCTTTGGATAAACCACATGAAGATTACAGTTTGACATAAGCCTTTATCTGAAGGTATATAATTAAACAAGTCACACATGGTAACAAAACACTACTGTGCACTGTGTTAGGAACAGGAAGTGATACGAGAATGCCAGAAAAAATAGAAACTGGGGGGGGGGGCAGGAAAATAACGGAGTCCTTCCCAGTTCACAGCCAGTTGACCAACACAGGACAAGTCATTATAGTGGGACCACAGGATGTCAGGGTGCCAGCTCTGTGTTATTATTCACCATGACTGGTGTCAGTTCTAGCTGTTCAGTGGGTTTCTGATTTGCCCTCAGACTAAACTACACCAGTTTGGGGAAAACAGTTTGTTAGTTTGTTTGTCCCCTGATTATCAGACAGGAGAATAATTATTAAGTTTTTAGATAAAGTTTCTTTTTGACATTGATTGCAGTGTGTGATCATAATAGGGTTGATACGCACCTCATTAGAAGGATACGAGCACTAACCCCACGGTGTGAAGGGTTAAGTAAGAGGCACAAACAGAGCTGAGTGTAGCTGCATGCTCACAGAACAGACAGGAAGGGCTGCTTGTATGATAACAGGGCGTTCCAGTGAACAAGAAATAAACACTTAATAGTGTTCCTTTAAGGAATGGAGCATGGAAATAAAACATCCCTATCTGGGAGGTAGGGAGTTTTCTCACACAGGACAAGATCCCTGACTGGAGGTTAATGGCCGCTGCCATGAGGAACAAATCAGGGAGTGCTGAGCCTCAACCACGACATCTCCCCATCAATAAGCAATCACAATTATTTCCTGTTTCCATGTGTCTAATATATACTTTGAATTATGAATTGTACTTCACTTCTCCATGTACAGACTGCCTGACACTGTCCACAGCTGTGCAAGCCCAATTTTAACTGCCTGATAATAAAAGAGAGTGAACTGCTAGACTGTCTCCTGAACTTCTCTCAGCGTAGAAGAACCCGACAGTATCAAAACCAAAGTCTGGAAATTGGGATGGGGAGGGTTACCCTTGCAAAACAGGTCAAAATTAACTTTCTGGCCCATATGAGTTGGTCAATTAAAAAATATATATTATTTTGACTTAATTAAATGAGAGGCGCAATAATATCAAATATGTATGCTTCACTCACTGTGTTGGATTTTCTGGCTCCTTCTTCAGTTGGAGGACTATATCGCCTGCTGAGTCCTCCTTCCCAGGATAATAGTCTTCTGAGAGCTTCTTTCCATCTTTGTCCACCATAACCAGTTTGATTCCTTTGCCTTCCAGAGCATCACTCTGGGTGAGGACGTGGATGTCCAAAGCTGTAGCAGGGCGGTTAACATCAGAAATGTCCTCAATGTAGCACTCCAAGTCTTTCTTGTCAGACTCTGACAGGGACTCATGTGGACGCTGGAGGACCTTTTTCATGTTGTACTTATACTCCTGGCTGTTAAAGAAACTTTGGGTGTCAGCCCTGTCAAGTATGTTGCTAACAGCACCACCAACAGCATGGTTTATTTGACTTATGCACATTTTGCTCATGATGGAGGTCATATGCCTGGAACAGGCCTCAACATAAGAGTTTGAAACACTTTCTGCAATCATGTTAATGAGTTTATCTTTAAAGCGTTTTACATCTGATAAACTGTGCCTTTCATCCTGGTCATTGCTTTCCTGACGTAGTTTTTCCATGCTTTGCAAGAGCTTAGGAACAAAGGTGTTGTTAATGATTTTCTCTGTTGGTACCGAATTCCATATTTGTACAAAGGCTGTGGCATATTTAGCTGCTTCCAAACCCATTAGAATACTTTCTATTCGATCGGACCCTTTTTTGCTCTTTATGTGTTGTGTTACAGCACCACAGACCGCTGAAAGTCCATCAAGAGCCTTAAGAGCCATGGTACAATTCATCATCAGGTCAGGAATCACTTCTCTTGTTATCAGATCCACTGACTGAAGCATTTCTTCCTCACAGTCTTTGTGAATTCTGAATTCACTGGACCCATTCTCCAGGATATTCTTTGGTATTCCTGAGCAAATGAAGCTTGTGAGAACTTCATCCAGGCTACGGTTGGTTTTTATGAGTGAAAGCACCTTTTCCTCAAAGACTTTCCTCAGAACGTTTTGGAAAAAAGCATTAAATGCCTTCTCAGCAGTATAACTCAGAGCACTGACGCATCCTTGCTTCCCCAGTTCCTGAAGTGCATACTTCCCTGCCTTCAGAAAACACTGTTTTACTGTGTAGGCACTAGTCTTTGCTCCTGCGATCAGACCTTTTGTGCCACTACGCACTGCACTTGCAGCTTTCTTTAGTCGGCTGAATCCACCAGAGATCAGAGACAACCCGATGCTGATGGCCTTGGAGATTGCCCATTCAGCCCAGTCAAAGCCTCCTTGTATCATTCCTTTGATCCCTTGAATCATGTCAGATACTCCCTCACAGATCAGTCCAAGTCCAAACTGACTGGCACCACCACATGACAGAGCACAAACAAGAACACCTGCTGCAACTTGAAGGGCGCCGAGAACAAAACAAACAAGGGCATCATAGCAGAACTCGGGCTTCTTTTTAACCTCAAAGACTGTGCTAAGGCCATTCTCATAGAGCATCATCAGCTCATTGGTGGTGATTAAATCTTTATCTTTGGAAAGATGGTACACACTGGAATCCTCTACCTCTGCATCAGCTTTGCTGCCATCGAGCTGTGTCAGAGTTGTCAGGGCACTTTCAATGTATCTTTTCCAAGATTTGAAGATAGTCATCCTGGCTTGCATTTGGATCTGGAGGTTGCTGTTTGTGTGGTGTGGAACAAAGCCACTCGTCACTGAAAGATTACAAAACATCATCGTATTTGTTGATTCTGAGAGATAGACATCCACTGCAGACTGTGCTTCCTCCAGTAATTCCTTTGCCTCAGCTATGTAGTCTCCTTTTCTGAGGTTGAGTGTGATGTAAGCTTGATTATAAAGCGCCACAGCACTGTAGAAATGATCGCACTCTGCAGCTCTCTGCCAGTAAGTCTTTGCACCAAAGTCACATTTGGTTTTGTTCATGCAGTGTAGGTCAGTTCTGCTTGCTGCCTGTTTGATGTAATCATAGAAGTTATCGCTCGTCCCCTGCAGGAGGAAGTCACCAGTCTTCTTCAAGTGTTTGGTGAGGTCTTCTCTCAGCTGGCTGATATCGTCATGTCTGCTGATGTGCTCTTCATGAAGGATGAGCCACAAAGCCCACGATTCTTTCAAAGCATCCAGTGCAGTCTGATAGTCGAACTTGTTCTGATGGATCTTAAAATATTCAGGAACATCCTTCAGCTTCATCTTGGACAGGTCACTCCTTTCTTCTACCGTGTAATTCTTGTCAAAGTTACAGAGAAACTGACAGAAACTGGAGAACAGAGTTTCCTTCATGTCAATTTCACAGAGTTCATGTTTCTCCATGCTGTCTAAATGTCTGAGCTCATACTCCTCTCTGAGCTGTCTCATGGTTTCGATGGAATGGCCTTGGTAGGCTGGTGCAAGATGGCCCTGGTTGAGAACCATCTGGACCATCCCTGGGTTTCCTTTTCGGGCGGTGCGTCCAAAGACCTGTCGCTCCACACGGTGACTTCTAGGAAAGTATGTGAGGAGCACAAAGAGGCCTCCACTCTCGTTTACGTCCTGCTGAACGTGTATGTCTGTCCCTCGGCCGCCGAGGTTTGTAACAATGATAATGTTTCCCGGGCTAAAGTTCTGTTTCTCGATGTTGTGCTTCTCGCTGATTGTGTACATGGTGATCTCATTGGCTTGCCTTTCTGGAACATGCATGTTTGTCTTCAGCTCATCTGCAGTTTTAACATCTTCACAAATGATAAGAACAACTTGGCCTCTGTCTGCAGCTCTCTGTGCAGTTTCACAGATCACCTGGATCCACTGCATGTTGCCTCCACTCACCTGAACTGCTGGCAACTCAACAAGCTTTTTACAGCGGTGAGCTGGAATGACATAGCTTGCTGTTTGGTAATGCCGTTCTAGAAATACTTTCTCAGCTTGCCCCCCTAATGTCCCAGAAACACCAAAAATGCCTTTTCCATTGAGGTACCGTTTAAAGAAATGGACATTGGACATGTAATTTGTTACATTGGACAGCTGAGAAATGGCCAGCTGATGCTTCATCTCCAGAAACTGTTGTAGGCCGTCACCCCATCGCTTGTTTTTCTCCAACACCCCACTGGCCTCAAAGTCCACAGGAATTATGGCATCATACTGATGACTGTCAGCATCACTGAAACCACCTGCGTCAGCTTCCGGTGCTTTCTCAATCATGTACTCTCTTCCCTGAGTCATTCTGATGGCTTTTAAGGCGTTCTCGGCAAAAACTGGTAACTGATTCTCAATGTATGTTTTCAAAAAAGAGGGGATCACAATAAATCCCTTACACTCATCCAATGACTTCACTGAACACTCATCAGAATATTTAATTTTTGATTTTAATTTGTCCACAGCTCCTTGGATGAGGGATTCCTCGGACATTATTTCACAGGTACAGCCATTCTCCAGGAGGAGCAGGCTGACATCAGGGTCTCCATGAGAGCTGTCCTTCCTGTAAAGTTTGGCTTTGTTGTTCATTAGTGAGTAACAATTTACAGATACACCGTTTTCTATTTTTGTCTGAACTTGTCTCAGTAGCTCACACTGTTCTTCTGGTCCAATGTTGGCCATGATTTTCTCAGTAGCTTTCCACCGTGCATCCTTAAAGCCGTCAGTCTCTGTTTGTGTCTGACCATCTGCTTTATTTAATTCATCCACATCCTCCTGTGGATAAAACCCCAGCTGGGCACCAAGAATAAGTATGTCATCAGCTGAAACATCTTCTGATTCTGGGCCAACCACTGCTTGCATTACAGCCTTGTGGAAGTGCTGGATCCTGGTTCCCCACCTGATCTCCCCTGTTTCAAACATTTCTATTGGCTTGCAGGATGACATCATGGCCCAGATGCTTGCCAGGACTTGCTCCATGTGCCTTAGGCTGCCGGCTTGGTGTGACAGGAACGTGACCTGGACACCGCTGTCCAACGTCATGTAGTCCACCTCATCTACTACCACACACTCAAACCTCCTCGGACCTCGGGTAGTCTTCTTCTCAAACTCTTGCCTCAGCGTATCTGCTGCAAATGTACCAACAGTGCCATAAACGACCTGCTGGCTGTATGCATCCTCAAGCAGCTTGTCATGATCTTTAAAAGAGCAGCTATCGATTTGTGTTGGAGGGACCGTGGATGATGTAATACCAAACATATCATATAATTTTCTCCACTTATCCTGATCACGACTTGCTAACAAAGGAGAGCTTGTCACGATGTCCACCTTTATGTCTCGGGTGGCCTGTATTGTAGCAAACATGGCTAAAATACAAGTTTTGCCCTCTCCAGTGCTGATTTCCAACAGACAACCTTTCTTATCCCCAGACTGTGGCAGCAGGAGCAGCAGCAGTGATGCTAGCTGACTGGGTCTTGGGAAGTAGCCCTGAACATGTTCACGGCTTTGAGTGGTAAAGGCGGTGCAATCCTTTACAGCTCTGGATACGATGATCAGGACTTTCTTCAGAGCATCAATCTTAGGATTGTTAAAATCAAGAGCAGTTATTATCTTTTTACAGTCTTCAATCATCTCCCTGTTGATGGCCACACTTCCATATTTGGGTAGCTCTTCTTCAATATATGTCAGGACTTCTCGCAGGAGTGACGGGACACACTCTGGAAAGTTTTTGTTTTCCATTTCAGCCAAAAGTGTGCAAGCATCTTTGTCTCGCTCAGCTTTGTCCACACAATGTTGGATGTACTCTGCAGGATCGTCTTCATTCAGGGCAGAGAGAGCGTCGTCACAGCTCAGCCCGTACGTGCACGCTTTGTGGAGGATTTTTGTGACTGTTTTCTGATCCATGCTTAAGGTCTTTCCAAGGAAAAGCTTGATGTCTTTTGGTGCCCAGAGGTTGTTGAAGACTATTTGACTGACGATCTCCTTACCTGATCGGGGTAGCTTTGAGGACAGATCCAGAACATTTGCTAACACCTGTTGGGCCAGTGTTGGATTGTCAGCATGTAGCTGTTCCTGCAAACTGAGGAGGAACTCTGTCTTCTTGTCTTGTCCATTTTGGAGGAGATCTTCAAAATCAGGGTCACCCTCTAAGGTCACCTTCAGCACTGCCTCCAGGATGTTGAACCTCTCAGTCAAAGACAGCAGCACGTATCCAGTAGTCTGATCCAAAGCCCACAGTAATGAAGTGGGGACGAAGTGGGGGTGCTCGTTAAAATATTGTAATGTCAGCTTATTTTGGAGAGTCTTCATCCTGTCTTCCAGCTGGATCTGTAAATGTTCATCCTCTCTGATGTCATACTTTGATAGAAGTTTTTCAAACTTCTCATTAACATCAGCGACCTGTATTAAAGAGGAACAAAGATACGAGCGTAACAGTGTCAGCAGCAGGAAACTGTATGCAGGGTCAGATGATGTCATCCTCACCTGACCATAATGTTGAACTGTGATGATGTTCTGCTATGAGGACCTTCTGGAGTAGCAATTGATTTTTTAATTTGCCTGGTTAAAAGGAGACCTATATAACAAAATATTATGCTAATTATTAATGTTATACTAATATAATATTATACTGATCTGAACTGTTTACAGTCTGCCCCAGGGCAGCTGTGGCTACAACCATAGCTTGCCTCCACCAGTGTGTGAATGTGAGAGTGAATGAATAGTGGCATTGTAAAGCGCTTTGGGTGCCTTGAAAAAGCACTATGTAATATGTGTATATGTATATATATATGTAAATCCAATCCATTATTGTTTGTTTTTTTTTCAAAAAAGAGAAATTTGTCATCTTCCAGAGTACAGGGCTGGGACATAGGGTTACGATGACTTAAATGTTAGACATTTATAAGTACCCAGAGCCTCTTTGCTATCCTTTCCCAGATGCCCGTAGCTGTTATTACCTGAGGCCGGACCCTACCTCATCTCTCTCTATGTGAGGTGCTTCATCTTCCAAGAGCTGGTGTAGAACGTGAGAGTGCTGCTGACGGTGCTCCCAGGTTTGGAGGTTATCCTCCTGAAGCCTGTTGTGCGCTTCAGAGAGCTTTTTTCTTAATGTTTCATTCTCCATCTGCTCTTGGATCTTTCTCTGTCGCTCAAGCTCTGCCTGACGCCTTTTCTCTTCTTCTTCTTTCCTGCGTCGTTCCTCTTGTTGGCGTTTCTCACGTTCTCGTTTCTCTTCATCAATTCTGCCTGTAGAGAAATGAATGCGTGCTTAGAGAAATTTAATTTGCTTTTAATTTGTTAAAAGCTTCTGACATGGAACCCTGTTACACTGCAAAGAGCTTGGTATTGGCTCTCACTGGAATACTGTGTCACTTCCTGTTCCTGGTACACACTGGTGGCTTGTGTAGCGACATCTGTGCAGCCCAGTTCATTTCAAACTCTTACTTAGCAACTTATTTCATCCTGTAACCTATGTATGTTTTATCAGGGCACACTTCCTCTTCAATCAGCTGCAAATTTTATTCAGTGTTCACTCATTGTGTCATTAGCAGTGTGGCCTGTGTTTCTGTGCTTTCTTCATGGCACTTTCCTGCTCAGTGTGTCAAGTGTTTAGTTATTGCTTGGCCTATTTTGGGGGGTTAGTACTTATAAATAATAATAAATATAAAGTAGTAATAAATATAGCTTGTTCATAGGTTTGGAGGACAAACCACTGAAAGTAAGCCTAAAACTGGCCAGGAGCAGGTGTGGACCAACGTAGCTTAGCCTGATTAGCTGTCCCACACCAGGTCCTCCTGAACAGCAAGGAAATCAGGCGGGTGGGTGACTGTGAAGAGGAAATGTAGCAGCAAACTATTTCTCCAGGCTAAATGATGATCTTCTAAATTTGTGACACGCCGTTTGCTCTCCAGCTTACGAGTCGTCTGCTTTAGGGTAAGTTGTTGAGAATTATACCACGGAGTCAAATACTTCTGATTTGAGGCTCTGTTGTTCACAGCAGCTACAGCATCCAGAGTGACATAGTCAGTCACTCTAGGCTTTTGTTAACTTTCTGATTTCTTTCCGGTGTGTGAACTCTGGTCTTATTAGGCAGTACACACTACTGACTGATACTTACCAAAGTTAGGACAACGGTCAACAACACTACCTAACATGTTGTGGACCAGTTCAAATTCTTTGTGGTCTTTACTCTCTCTTATGGTGTACGAAGCGCCACCACCTGCACCAGTGAGGTCACTTCCTGAATGATCTCCGTATCTAAAGGAAAGGCCCCAAAATGGTGGTAATGCATGCAGGTACTCTCCTGTGCTGTTGCCACGCACTGTACGCACACCTTGAAGGAAAGAGAGGGGGAGGGACCAGGATGAATGACCACAGACAAGGGTGAAACTTGTCATTTGGTTTTGTAGACTTACCTCTCTCCCCTTGCTACAGTAGTGAAATGTGTAGGGAGTCTCATTATGTATCGTATAGAAGCTCCACATGGTTCAAGCTCTATAAGACAAATGAAAGAGAGAATTTAGAGAAGGTCAGAAGAAGTTTTACTAACATTGTGGAGATGACTGGGTGCTGAGAGAAAAGCTGTGACCACATGAATGTCTCTAATCAGGTTTGTGTCCAGAGTGTGGATGTTTGGAACAACTCAACAGTACTGGCAGACTGACAGTTACTATCAGGGCTGTACTTTTACAGAATACACGGCATTCGTTCTGAATGCAGACACTTACAGTTGTGTGACTGCAGTTGTGGGCCTTAAATGGATACTTGGATCTTTAATATGCAGTGAGATTGTGTTGGTCATCCAGGTAAGTAAATCCCAAAAGGTTGATTCTGTTCATCTGGACACGTGTGTGTGCGTATATGTATATACGTTTTTGTTCCATAACCATTTAAGAAACTCCAAATGACTGTCTTACTGCATCCACCTCAGCAGTGATGGCATGCTGTGAGAGACCCTGCTTATGCAGTTTAACAACCCAACCAAGTTCAAAAACAAAGGGTTTTTTTGCCTTTGCCATCTGAAAGTCATGACAGTGTGACTACCTGACAGAAAAGGACAATGAATCCACATTTTTGCACAGATTTGGCCTTTTAAAGGCACGTGGTCCTAAACGTTTGATTTGCTGTAAAACAGCCTGTTTCAGTTTAAACGCTGTTTTCATTTTTTTTTTTTTTTTTTTTTTAAGTGACATCAGAAACAGCAGCATGTGACATCACGTGATGGCGGAGCTTCAGTTCATCCTTTGTCATCTTTTTTTTTTAATAGGACAGGGGGAAAGAATGAAAGAAAGAGGGGGAGAGAAAGAAAGAAAACCAAAGGGGAGAAGAGACGGTGAGAAGGGGGGGAAGAGAGAAAAAAAAAACAAACAACAAAAAAAAACTCCTGGGTCACCTGTATGGAGAAAAAAAACAAACAAACAAACAGAGGAGACAGCAAACAACAAAGAGCAACATAATAATAGAAAAAAAAAGCACCATCACAATAAACTAGCTAGTCATAGATATCAATAGTTACTAAACGCTGTTTTCAACAAATAGCATACTCAAAAAATATTTTGTCTCTCTCCCACTTCTTCTTGTTGCATGTTGAAGCTCTACTTGGAACCTTGTTAAGATCCAACCATGCGAAATTTGAAAGACTACACGCCTTTGGAGCGGGATTCCCGACTGGGGCGTCTGTATCCAGTAAGGTCCCCACGTACTAAGCAGGCCTACCGCAGACATGAGTGAGACAGAGAAATATGAAGGCATGCCGGCTCGGATGTCACCCAGATCAACAAGGTCCGCGTCAGGTGTTGAGGAACCAGGGCACCCTGACGAGAAGTGGGCCACTGGAACAAGAAGGCATCGGTGGGCAAGAGATGAAAACAGGGCGTTGTTGGAATGCTACTACGCCAGTAACCCCGGCGGAAGGGGCTACATGAATACGATGAGGGACCTATGGATGCTTCAATACCCTATGGATGCTTCGATATCCACCATCCACATTGACAGCGAAACAACTAGTAGCTCAGTGTTCCAACATTCGAAAAAAGGGACTGCTCTCACAGCTAGAGACTGACGAGGTACAACACATGTGCTACGGCAAGGGGGAGCCAGGACGCCAGGTCAGGGGGGAGATATCATCACCCCCACCCGAGATTGGGTACAAAGCCCCAAGTACGATCAGGCTGATTGGAGCCCACACCCAGTTTCACACCTTGGCTCAGGCGACTAGAGGATCATCAGGGGGTCCTTTTGTCCCTCTGTGGGGGGAAACTCCCACTAGGTTTATATCTGGGACTCTCCACCATTTGACCTTAGAACTGAAGAAGCTTCTCGGATGAGAGGTGAAACGTCTTCAAGTAACTTAAAGAAGTCCAGACGCTTTTCTTTGCAAGCTCCTTTGACTACGATGACCTGGATGACTGAGAACCTTCACAGACATCACAGTGGCAGATATCTAAGAAAGGGTCTCCAGTATGAAGAGTTGGACAGCACCAGGGCCCGACATGGTTCACGCCTACTGGCTAAAGAAGCTGACTGCACTCCACGAGCGTCTGGCAGCACAAATGAACCAGCTGCTAGTTAAGGAGAGACACCCGGAATGGCTAACCGAAGGTCGGACGGTCCTGATCCCCAAGGACCCCAAGAAGGGACCGGTCCCCTCCAACTACCGACCAATAACCTGCCTCAGTACTACATGGAAGCTCCTGTCAGGCATCATATCGGCTAAGATGAACAGGCACATGGGTCAATACATGAGCGGGACACAGAAAGGAATTGGCAAAAATACCAGAGGCGCAAAAAATTATATAATATATATATATATATATATATATATATATATATATATATATATATATATATACATACATACACACACACACATATATATATGTATATATACATATATATGATTAGAAGAGAACGGAACATGTTGGAGTTTTCTGCCCCATCTCAGCAGGAGCAGATAAACGGGGAGCCAAGGTCGTAGCTTAGGCGCCGTGTGAGAGAAAAGCATGTGAATGTTTAGGCTTTTATGATAAGGTGGGGGCACCAGAGGCTATAAGAGTTTGAGCAATGCTCCACCATTTTGAGATCTGAGGCTGTCTGCATACAGTGTCCATCTCCCACGTGTGTGATCATTAAAATCATCGTTTGACTTAACCCGGCCGGACCAGTGTTGTTATTGTGGTTTTTTCTCTTGTCTCCATCCCCAATTTTGAACTCGTAACAGCTTGGGGGCTCGTCCTGTGGTATTGGGGTGGAAGTTAGAGGTTTGGACGGTCCGAGGTTGTCGAACGGACAGGCACGAGCCAGTGGTCTGACGTGAGTGGGCATAAGCCGGCTTATCCAAAGGTAAGGCACTACCTGTTGAATTATTTCCAAAGTGTGCCAAATTGGACATGATTAAATTAAAAGTCTACTCACTGAAATTACTGGTCGAGGGTCTGTTTTGATTTTGATGAGGATCCCCGTGTGTGTTATGCAGTTAAAGCCGGTTAAGAGTATTTAATGAAGTTGAAAAAGAAATGCTGGGTTAGAGTCCCAAGGAATTGAGTTAAAGGCTCAAGTAGTTTGGTAGGGAATTGGCTAGGTATATTTTAGAAATTAGGCCAGAGGCTGTTCCAGAAGTAACAGATACTAGTTAATTGATTAGAAAAAAGTTATCTTTCTTCGGTTGGACCCGTTATGGTAAAATTTGTCAAAAATGGTTAGGTGGAAATTATTATAGGACGGCAGTCGGAAACTGCTAAGAAGCGCATAGCCCGGAGGTTACGCTCCCTCCTGGCCGTGGACGTGCGGTCTTGACCTGTCGGCGAACAGGGTTTGTTCAGTTTGGCTTATCTGTGGGGTACAGGGCATCCTGGAATAAGCTAGGAGTTAGAGTCTCCTCACCGTTTGAAACGGTGTGATGTGCTTTTTTGGACACAGTTAAATTGAGTTAGGGACTTTAGAAATTAGGCCAGAAACTGTTCTGGAGGAAACAGATACTGGGTAAGTGGCTGCAAAAAAGTTATCTTTCTTCGGTTGGACCCGTTATGGTAAAATTTGTCAAAATTGTGTAGGCGCTAAATCTGTCAGGCCTTGCAGTGATTATAAATATAAGACGTCTTTGTAATATAAAATAACAGAGCTTTGTGTGAGACTGTGTGTGACGTGCAGCTGCAGTGCTGCGAGCTATTTTTAGACGGTGTGTGAACATGCAAATGAATCAGCAGCTGTGGAAAAGACAGCAGCTAGGAGAGAATTAGAGGAGAAATTAAGAGAAGTTTTTAACTCATAAAATTGGGGCCAACAGACTTGTGGAGGTTGGGAAGGCGTCCGGAGCATCACAACAAAAAGGTGAAACAAAAACACACACAAGCAGAGAAATGTGAGAGAGAGGCACGTGCTAGAGGAATGCCTCGTTTGAAGAAAAGAAAAAAAAAGTTAAATTAACCCACCTACAAACGCACATACACGCAATGAAGAAACAGCTTACATCCATGAACATGTGAAGATTTTCCAGCAAGTTTAAAGCAGCGAAACTTAACATACACCTGTTGTTAAATGATAAAGTTTATCCACTACTAACAAATAAACTCTCTGGGTTGCAGGACAACAACTTAACTTCAAAAAAGACACTGGTCTGACCAACCAGTGAAGACACGACAAATTTAGTGGTAAAAAGATTCAAATTGTGACATGTGTTCTGCTGATTGATTAATACAAGTGATTACTGAGTGAAAGAAAAGTCCATTTTTGGGCTTTTAAACATGATCTTAAGAATTTTAACATGTACCTGTGTTGTCCTGTCAGCTTGGCGGGTCATGAGTGGATTATATGGTGAGAAAAAACAAAAAGAGGGGGAGAGAAGGCTGACACAGGGCCTGGTCCCGTTGTTTCTCCCCTCTCTGAATAACGCAGCCAAAATAACATCATTTTCCTGTTCGTTCGTTTTTGTTTTGTGTTTGTTTTGTTTTTTCTCTTTATGCTTGATTACAGGCTGCTTTGTCGGCCCGGAAAGCCGAGGCTGACCCTGGACTCCTGCTCTCCCCTCTACCATCGTTGCTCTCTCCTCTACCATCTTTGATGTGACCCTGACCAAATGCTACAGCAGCTGAACCCACAACAACAACCTGAAAATGTCAACACTGCTGCAGGAAAACGATCTCATGCAGCAGAGACGGAGAGCGTTAAATCCAAGGCCCGTTTCACTACACGGGGAGATTTCCAGACAGCTTCAGCTGACAGAGCTGTGACGGGCAGCAAAAAGGGCGTGCCAGAGACAGGAGGAGTAACTGAGGTCAGGAGGCACCTCGGAATGAACAAAAGCACCAGGAGAAAATAAGCTGAAGGCACAGGTGTTGGGGCTCGGCCAGGAGCTGACCTCTGAGAAGAGCCGAACAGCAAAGCTGTAGAAGGCCGTGGAGCAAAGCAAGGGAAACATCAATGGACTTCACTCTGACCTGTACGGAGAAGACTCTGAGGTTTCTGCCCTCGGTAAGAGCTCAAGGCATCAGAGCAGGAACTGAACATGGCTCAGGAGGAGCTGGCTGATAATCGAACCCATCAGGCTTGGAGTCCCAGACACAGGACTTGAAATCAAGCCGGAGCTTGCTGGAGCAGGAGGTCGCCAAACCTGATGAAAAGCTCCAACAGCATGAGCAAGCCCTGAAGGAGCTACAGAAGCAAAAGGGTCAAGTTAAGGAGGAGCGGAACAAGGAGAAGATGCAGGACGCTGGAGAAAAGCACTGCCTCAATTGGGGCCAGAACCAGTATGGACAGAACTTTGAGCAGCAGCACCAACGGATGCAAACGGACTGAAAAGGAGGAGGGCAGGACCCAGGGCACGCTTCAGGCCGTGGTTTACCCAGAACACCAGAACAGGAAAGTGATGAACACAAACACCCACAAACACACACATCTACATGCACTGACTCAGAGTGAAGAGAAACACACATATGAACACATGCACTCATTGATTGAGTGAGAAATGACACACACACACCTGAAAAAATCGAAATGCTGATTCAATTCACTGAGAAGTGATCCACACACACACGCTGATGCAATGAAGAATGCTTTACTAACAAATGCTGCACACAAACATCCAAATACGGAGTCGGGTACAACAACAAGAAGCCATTGATTGTTTATTGGTTAAATGCATTTCATGCCACACAGAGGGCATCTGTGTAGATTTAGGGGACAAGGTCACAACAGTGTGGTTGTGAAAACAATGTCTGTGCGTGATGTCTGTTTATGGCTTAAGGCCTCCACTGAATTGTTTACTGTGCTTCACACAGCAACGCATTTGTGTGCAACCAGTGTCCACTATTAAGTTAAGTCAATCCAACATGTTTTTGTCAGTGCAAAAAGGAGTTACGGTACCGGTATGCTTACACAATATTGTCCCGGGAGGGAGAAAAACTTTCTGGTGGAGCTTTGGTTGATTTTTGGGTTTTGTTTGACACTAGGTTGATTTTATCAGTGAGGTTTGGATTGTTTTCTTTCTCTGAGAGAGAAAAGGATGGTTTTATGCTTGGACATGTTTGCAATGGGCCCCAGTATCTGTTATTATATGAGTGTTTTATTGGCTACGTTTGTTTGTGCTTTTGTTACAGTGCACTGAGATAAGAACATCTGAGAGGTGTGATCCACCGGTGGTGATATTTTGGTATTTTGTGAGTTCCTGATTTAACAAATCAGCTCTTTAATCCAGGCCTGAGAGACTGAACTTTAAAGCGCTATGAAATATTCTTACTGAAAACAGTCGCAAAGTGTTTTTCTCCATGTTTATAATGGGCTTGGGAGAAATTCACTTATATGGGACACTGATCGAATGAGAAGTGCTGAGCCTAAAAGGATTGCAGCGAGTCAATCCAGTCAAAAAACAAGGAACTGTTTCCTTTAAAATGATGACGTCATCTTGCTGGTGATGGAGGCTCGAATAGGCTGCGCGTGAGACTCCATTATCAGCAACTTCTGGTACGAATGTGTGTGGATGTATGCATGTGACTGGACTGTGACGGACTGACGACTAAACGTTTTAACTGACTTGATACTGAGACAAAAACGGTGCCGACTTTAGGATTATTGAATGTCCACAACAATTCACCCAGCCTGTAGAAGAAGGGTGGAGGTTTTGTCTTGCTTTGTTTTGTTTGCAAGAACAGAAGAATGACAGAGACTAAAGAGCTGTAGCTTCACAGCAGTGTGAACTGCAGACTGAACCCTTTGGTTGCTAATTTTGAGTTACTGATGTTTACATTAAGAAAATTGTGTTTTAGTAGCTGTGTTTTAATTAAGGTATCACATTATATTGTTGGGAATATTAAATGCTAAAGTGAAGAAAAGGTTTGATTCCACTCATGACTGAACATGTTATTATTAACCATAGCGGGTCACTGTAAAGAGTCAATTAACTTTTATAGAGGTAAAAAAAATAAATAAAAAAAACCCTCTAACGAGGTCTATGAATAACAGGGGAATGATAGACAGCCACACTCAAAATGGAGATATGTAATGATAAACACTGGTCCCCGTCTTTTGGGTGCTTTCTTGAAATAGTCTGCAATTTAAAAGTAAGATAAAATAACAGGGGCTTGTGCTGAGGGGTGGTGCTGCACAAGAACAAGAGCAAAATAAAGTAAAATATTGTTTTTAGCTTTGAGAAGTTCAAATTAAAATGTACCATTACACTCAGAGGATCAATATGAAGTTCGATATATGCTAATTTTGAATGAAGTACATGACTGGTGACTGTTCTGTCCTGAGCTTTTGTTTTTACAGCACCTGCTTGACCACACCAACAGTTTCTCGCCACCGAAAAGGGGGTACTTGCAAAGAATAGAGAATGGGGAGGAACATCATCAAAACTGGGAAAGGTAAGCCCCAAAGGGGGTGATAACGCCATAACTTTCACTTATGGTCAAATTTTCAAAATTTGACCCCAAACTTGAAAAATTCTTCAAACATTTAGAGACAGAGTGGAAGTTTAGATAAGCATAATGTCACAAACCACATAAGGATGGAGCATTTGAATCGATAAGATGGTGAATTGATACGCAGCAAAATGTTGATCATGTTGATTATGTTTATTCCAGTGTGCAGAGCAAGGTTATTATTATTATTATTAAAGAAAACAAATGAAATAACGAAAACTAGAAGTGGAAAAACATTTGCGTTAACGGAAATAAAATTAAAACAAAAAGGAAAACTAACTAAAACTGTAATGAATGTTCACAAAACTAACTAAAATTGACTGGATTTATAGCAAAATGTGTTTAGTTTCATTGATGTGTGCGTGCCCTGCAATAGAAGTCAAGGCAGTACGTTAGTCGAGTCGTCTGTGTCGCTGCTCCGTCCACGCGCAGAAATCATGTCAGGAAAAGTCGGGAGAAAGCGCCAGAGTCCAATTTAGGATTACTTTGAATAGGACTGTTTTTTAGAGATAGCAAGAGTCTGGCAGTGGAAAGAGACACAATGTCCTCCTGAGACCCAGGGAGGAAGAAAATAGGAAAAAAAGAAAAGTATTTTCATTTTTTCTTTTTCTTTTTCTTTTTTCTTTCAGATAAATCAAGTGTTGGGACGGTAAAAAAAAAAAAACACACTACAAAAACAAAATTGTTTTTAACTAACTTTATTTAAATTTTACAACATGTGCACTACAGTGCACAAGGGGAGTTCATTGATCACGAATGTGAAACTAACAAAATTCAAGAGCTATTTAAGAAAATTAAATGCTCCACTGAAATTTTTGTAAGCAGGATATTAAAACTTATTTATATAACAATATCATAAAAATGTAGATCAGGGATCAACTTAGAAGTCACTGACACTTCACTAGCTGTAAGCCATTGGTTCAGGAACAAGTGATTGCACTGGGCTTTCTATTTCACAAAAGTCAATTCATTTATGATATCTGAGGAAGTACTGTGATTTTATTTGGAGACACACAGGAACATTTGGCACTTCCCACATCTCACATATGTTTTACTGTTGCACCCAACCATTCTACAACTGAAATGCCTTGGACTGTTAACCATTTCAGGCAAGTGGAGTGAACCATATTTTTCTGCACTCTCATCTGATTGGGGCTTCCTTTTCTTGATCTTTGGAGAGAACTCTTCATTACTGGTATTATTCACGTCTTGTTCACATGTTTGTCCCAGGTTTCTCAGCCAACAGGAGCTTGAACTCCAGATACTGGGAGTTCTTTTCACACATTGAGATCACTGATAACTTTTAGCAACGACGTGATCTTGTAGTAACAATCAGGTGTCATGGATTCAGCTATAAATGCGACTCTTATTTTTTACTTTACTGGAAATCATTTCTGCATTTTACCCATATTTTATTTTTAACTCAAAATAAAAAATTCCAGATTCTCCTACATGTTGGTTTCGGACCAGGTGGGACGACAGATTCCAGGTGGCCCTGTGTTTTTCTCCATTACATCTGCCACTGCAGATAATCTTTGTGTGGCTCCTCCTGGGTTCTCACCCTCTCCTATCTGGCTCACATGACTCTCATCTTCTGAAAAATCTATGTTTGAATCTCGCTCAATTATTCTGTTGAGAATTCTCTCCGCCTTTGTCAAAGAGTTGTCTACTAGGAAACAGTGAAATAAATATAAGTACAAAGTCCCAACGTGCACTAGAGTACACATTAATAAATTAGTCATTTCCTCTGTCAAACACAATAAGCCTAATTCTTAAAGACCCCTCAAATTATTTACTAGATGTTTATTTTTGAAAATTAATAAAAATCTGAGTTTAACAAAACATTTTAAATGTAAATATCAAGCGTACCTTTCTTTCTTCCATAAAATGTGCTTGTGGGCACGCCAGCCATTTTGAAAAGGTGGGAAAAACAATTGGCAAGGCCACACCCCCACACATGTGATATACATGTAAGGTTAAAGGTACTGTTGTCCTCTCTAAGAAACATCAGGACTTAGAGGAGTGGCAAGTAGAGTATGAGAGCTACAAGCAAAAACTAAATGTGTACTACAGTGCGCAAAAATGAAGTACTGGGTCATCAGGGGGTTATGAGGGACATTTATAAAATTAAAAATCCCACAAACCTTGAAGTGCACTTGAAAAGCTCACACAAGAAGGTTAACTTAGCTTATCTTGAAGAGCTCATCAGGGGGAGCACTCTCCCCCTCCTTGAAGAGCTCCCCCACTTAACCAGCATCCCCAGAAAACAGCTAACCCCAGATAAGGCAGCGTGATGCATCCCAAGACAACAGGACTGGGACATCTAAATAAATGTGTGAAACAATCGCCTTCAAAAAGTTATCAATTCACTTGAACCAAAATTAGGAGCACCCGGTGCTGCAAGAGCTAATAGTCTCAATACCCAAGGATAAGCAGAAGAGCATGACTGATATAATGGAACTGGGATTTGGTGACACTTAATTTTTGCAAAACACAACTAAAACTATAACTGGCGCTAATCAAAACTAAGCTGAAATTAAGGATTTTCAGAAAATAAAAACTAGACTAAACTAGCAAATGATTGGTAAAAACTGATTACAACTGGTAAAAAATTGAAAATCTGGAGTCGAAACTAAATAAAAATAAAACTAATGAAGATGGCAAAACGTTTAAAACCCTGGTGCAGAGATTGGCAAATCTGACCAGGAACGTTATAAAATGGATTGTCGGAACAGTCAGCGTTAAAGTCAATTTGACAGTCCAGACTAAGATGGCGTTGAACATCTTCAGGGCGGAAAAGGGTTGGTGTGACCAAGGTGTGGTTTGGCTTGTTGTATGTATATTTTGAGATCATATGGCTCTGGAGGGACCAGTTACCAGGGCATGGAAGGAGGACAGACTCATTGACTGAGGAGAAGGAATTTTCTGGGATTGGAGATCCTCTGGGTGAGTGGTTGATTAAAAGCATGCATAAAATAAAAGTTATCTGTTGTTATTGATTGGTAATAGATTGATAATTGGCCACATTTACAGCTGTATTGACTTGTTGTGGACTTCAGGTTTAAGCACTCTAATCAACAGGTTGAAAATAGTGACATTAAAGGAAGAGTATGCAGCGCCACCCTGTCAGACGCCAGTGACGGTGGGGCTCACTGATGAATCAGGTGAATCATGGCTGATTCATGACTAAGATCCCCTGCTGTGGTCAGTGAGGGGAAAACAGGGGCAAATAAAATTTAAAAGAGGCATTTATAAACGTTTATGTGTCAAGTTAAACGGGATAAAAGGGGGTGTTCTCACTCTTATTTTAGCATCAGCATTATTATTGCATCAGAATCATATAACAAGCATTGCATTAAACATTTATTGAAGCTTTTGACATTGTACTAACATCTGTGTTCCAGTGATTATTATAACCGCAGGTTAATCTTCTATTCTTAATCGTATATTCACAGGTGTCAGGATAATCATACGATCTTCTATTGCAGGTGTAACCATGATCATTTTCAGACATACTGCAGTTTGTTGCTCATTATAGAGTTGTGCTCAAGTTAATGAGGGTTAAAAGCTACAGTAAACGTGATGTTTGGCTGATCTATGGTGTGGAGTGACTTCGAGCATAGAAGGCCGCACGCGCTTACATAACACTGATATCATGTTATTCTTTGTGATTTTTATTCAATTATGTCTTTAGTTTTAAGTAGTGGTAGTTAATTAAACGATATTCATTTAAGATCATATTCTTGAGTCAGAGCATCACACGCAGATCAACTTAACAACCTGGGAGACCTTGTAGCTGCAATATTGTGTCTCCATAAGGGACAGTAGGTGGAAGCAAACACATGATTTTTGGGGGGCAAATGTGAGGATTAAAAATGGCTAATTTGTTTTTGATGTCTTTTCTTAATATGAGCGGTTTTAGTAATTTTCAAACACACCTTGCAAATGTGCTTATAATGAGTTGGCACTCGGCCTTTTGAAGGTCATAAGCTTCGTTCGGCGTGATGGTCCGGACTGATAAAGTGTAGGAAATGCCTTGAGTGCAGAGGGCTAAATGCAAACACGCTTACACACACATAGGATATGATTAGAATAAGTCCCTGGGACATTCTGAATATTCTAAACCAATTCTGAAACACTAGAAGGTCAGTAGATAACAACATTAGATTATTAGGGTTAGGAGGAGAGGTGTTTTGGTTTTCTGTCTCTTACAGAGAAAGGAACAGACACCAGACGAGGTCACAGAGATACGAGGATCCTTCGCAGCAGAGACAGACACAGTGACTGCCGAGACACCAACTGGGTCCAAGTGTCATGGCGTTTGGGCTCCAGCTAGTCACCTCAAAAGGATGGATCCCATAAACACAGCAATAACCATGAAGGGGTTGGCGGAAATCCAGGAACACCAGACCAACGAGGTTCGAGAGGCTCTTGGGCAAAAGGGGGACGCGTTCCTGTTCCTTTTTCTGGAGGATACACAGGAGACACAGGACCCGAGGATACACAGATCGTTGTTTGAAATCAGGGCAGAATAATCCCCTGATCTGTGTCACGACTGAAGGGTTGTCTAACCCCTGAGGTTGAAGAAAGAAGAGCAGAGGATCACCCAACTGGATGACACTGGTGGCTGCAGCAATAAAATAAAGGCTAAAAGCTCCTTGGACAGAGGTTCTAGTCTGAGTACGTCTGAAGGGTATAAGGTAGCACCAAAATAAAGCTGTGGGAGAACTGGGGAGTGTCATCTGTACCTGCTATTGTTGGAATAATAGTTTTTCTTACATCTGAACTGCGCAAACACAGAGGTCATCTCACATGTGGTTCGCCCATCAGGGGGACAAAGGACCTCAGGAGTGAGAAGAGAGGAACCCGGCCACACTGGATTATAGGGTGTAGGTGAGCTCTTTAGAATAAAGAGCTCATCAGGGGGAGTGTTAGATTATAATATTATTTTATGCCATGTTATGCCCCTAATTAAAGATTGTGAATTATTGGTAGATTTAGTTTGCATTATTCTCCTGAATTAGAAGAAGCTGATAACTATTGCATTAGTTAAACTGATTTGCATTACATTAGACTCCTGATTTATTGTGGATGAATGATATTGTTTTATGATGTTATAAGAAATACTGTTTGCAGAAAGTCATCACCTTATTTGTCTGATTAGAAGAGAACATGCTGGAGTTTTCTGCCCCATCTCAGCAGGAGCAGATAAACGGGGAGCCAAGGTCGTAGCTTAGGCGCCGTGTGAGAGAAAAGCATGTGAATGTTTAGGCTTTTATGATAAGGTGGAGGCACCAGAGGCTATAAGAGTTTGATCAATGCTCCACCATTTTGAGATCTGAGGCTGTCTGCATACAGTGTCCATCTCCCACGCGTGTGATCATTAAAATCATCGTTTGACTTAACCCGGCCGGACCAGTGTTGTTATTGTGGTTTTTTCTCTTGTCTCCATCCCCAATCCACACACACACACATATACATACATATATATATATACATATATACAGTGCACACAACTCAAACAGGTGTAGTGCCACATATATTAGATAGGTCCTTGTTTGCCTGTTATTTATGACATCATTATCCATTTCCGAGTCCAAATGATCCTTCAGTTTTCCAAATCAAACAAAAACTGGGAGTCAGAAGCATCCAGACCGTTTCAGCTACAGTAAAACGATCAGTGTGGACGTGTCACAGTTTCCTCAAGTCAGCCAACCAGCTCGCTTCCTGTTTATCTGTCAGAATCCGCCCAGTAAACCTGTTCCCCTGGAGACCAACTATAAACATCTTATGTTCACGTCATCTACAGCCACTCAAACCAACCACCGCAAAATAGCAACTTTAATTACCGTCCAGAAAGCAGTGATTCATTTCATTCTGATTATTTATTGATTAAAAATATTTTTTGTGCTTTTTTACATCTTTTAATCAGCTTTTCTTTATTTAACAGTTTTCTGTATAGAAGAGGAACTATCTGACTTCTGTGGGAGTCTCGTTCTCGGATAGCGTGCAACAACTCAACATTAAATACCAACAGCAACCTCAACTTCCTGTTTAACACATGGATGCAGCTACAGCTGTTCTTACCTGAGAGTTCAGCCTCAGGTCAGGACCGCTTACGAAACCTGAAGGTAGCGCTGCATAAGACATGTAAAAACATGACAGCAACTTTTAACTAATATAAAAATAAAACTTTAACGTGGCCCGCGATCAAAAATGACTGATCAGTAGAATATGAACTTTAATGGACTGAAATTGAAAGAGTAGACTGACAGAGATTCATAAGCACTGACTTGGAAAACATCAAAGCTGCAGCAGATATGACCATGTAGATGTTGCATTCACAAGAAAGATAAAAATGATTGGAGTCATTTTCCAAATTATTAGAAAAGCCAAAATCAGTGACCTGCGCAGGAGACTAAAAATCAATGTGATAAAGTTTTACTTACAGGAATCTCAACCCTGAGCTCAAAGACTGCAATCCTTGCAGAGAGTCAAATCTTCTTCATGTGCCGAGTTCTTCCGCCGGTGCTCATGTACAGCAGGCTGCAGAGGGCAGGGGGAGAACAGGGGGAGGGCCGGGGGAGGGCCTCCAGTCCGTTGTGTTAACTCACATTATTCCCACGTGATTTACAGGAAACTGAGCCAAGGCTATACTGGGCTCATGAGCTATGGATAAACTGTGGGGGAAATAAACAGCTCTGTTATCAACTCTGAGGACATGGTGATTAAGCCTTATCTGAACATGAAACCTGCTCCTCAGACATGAGTCCTGCAGCTAAACTGTCTCTGACAGAAGACAAAGAGCAAGACTCGTCGGGGCTGGCGCTGCGGTCTGAAGGCCTGTGATACAGCTGACATTATGTAACCTGCATACATTAGTCAGACACACTGCATACAGTTCACAGGGTCAACGTCACTCAGATAACACGGGTTTATATATACTGTAATGGCCCTGGTTTACCTGACACAGCCCTCTGCCCAGCGTTCCTGCTCAGTCGTGGACCCTGAGTTTAAACACCAGGCAGGAGGAGAGCACGCTCTCCACTGAGGAGGGGAGAAGGTCAGCAGCAGCTCCTGGTCCAGGTTCTTCTTCCTCAGGACACGGAGGAGGTGCAGCTGCTGCTGGCCTTCTTTACCAGGGTGATGGTGGTGTGGGTCCAGGTGAGGTTGGTGGAGTATTTGGAAAATGGGAAATGCTGCTCTGGCTAAACTACTATTTGTGTTGAGACATGGCAAATAAACATATATATGAGCTAATGTAAATACTATATCTGTCATGAATCGCTGTGTGGCAGGCAGGAGTTGGACCCAAAATGCAGGCACGAGGTTTAAACACAAAGAACTCAGCTTTATTCGCTGGCAGGAGAAAGTCATACGAAGCAAACTAAACTGGAAACTCACAAACTAAACCCACAGAGAGACACAGGGAGACCCACACAGCATGAGGGACGACGCGACACTGACTCAGAGAAACGCAGGGTTTAAATACACTGGGAAGTAACAAGGGGAATGAGACACAGGAGGGCACAGCTGGGAGAAATCAGGACTGACGAGACAAGCAAAGCAGGACACATTCTCATAGGACACGGACCTTCAAAGTAAAACAGGAAGGATCACACAGAGACGCGAACTTGACACAGTGGAGACAGCAACTAAGAAACACAGAGACATAAACCATAAGGCAGAGGTCTAAGAACCGAAAGACACAGACGGGAACTCAAACATGCAGCGGCTTGCAAAAGTATTGGGCCCCCTTGAACTTTCCCACATTTTGTCACATTACAGCCACAAACATGAATCAGTTTTATTGGACTTCCAGGTGAAAGACCAACACAAAGTGGTGCACACGTGAGAAGTGGAACGAAAATCATACATGACTCCAAACTTGTTTGACAAATAAATAACTGCAAAGTGGGGTGTGGTAATTATTCAGCCCTGAGTCAATACTTTGTAGAACCAGCTTTTGCTGCAGTTCCAGCTGCCAGTCTTTTAGGGTCTGTCTCTACCAGCTTTGCACATCTACAGACTGAAATCTTTGCCCATTCTTCTTTGAAACAGCTCCAGCTCAGTCAGATTAGATGGGCAGCGTTTGTGAACAGCAGTTTCAGATCTTGCCACAGATACTCAAGTTCAAATTTTATTTTATTCGCCACATGCAGTGGAATGAACCCGCCCCCCGACCTTACACACACAGACGTCACATGGGGATACAAGTCAGAGAACGGTTGCATTACAGAAAAACACTGAAATGTACACTACAATGGGAAAGTACAAGAGGAAAAAAGAGACCTCTGGTCATGCTGGGCTACAGGAGGACAGCATGAGAACAGGAAACAAAAAAACTCCTCTGCACAGGAAGCACATAAACGTCCACAGCACAACATTATAGAGCACGTGACCAGCAACAGGGTTGGGTAGGGGATGAGGAGTAATCCCAGGCACCACAGCAGCCATCCTGCCACTGCGCCGACTCACCAGCGCGGGCCCAGACCCGCCTCGTGTTCCCAGGAGGCAACAAGCATCGAAGGCGTTGGAAGGGGAGGGGGGATGTGTGAGTGCTTATCAGTGTAAATGTATGTGTGTGCATGTCCATAGTTCAGCTGAGACAGTGTCCTTCACCCTATCAGGCTAAGTAAACAGTCTACCAGCCAACCCAGGTGTCCTTGCATGGGATGGGAAGAATAGTCATCACACAGTCGTTATCAGGGAGTTTTGTTCGGCTCCAGCCTTGAGCCCGTGCAGCCAGCGCCGTGGTGTCATGTTGATGTTGATTCTCGATTGGATTTAGATCTGGACTTTGACTGGGCCGTTCTAACACATGGATATGTTTTGTTTTAAACCATCCCATTGTTGCCCTGGCTTTATGTTTAGGGTCGTTGTCCTGCTGGAAGCTGAACCTCCGCCCCAGTCTCAAGTCTTTTGCAGACTCCAAGAGGTTTTCTTCCAAGACTGCCCTGTATTTGGCTCCATCCATCTTCCCATCAACTCTGACCAGCTTCCCCGTCCCTGCTGAAGAGAAGCCCCCCCAGAGCATGATGCTGCCACCACCATATCTGACAGTGGGGATGGTGTGTTCAGAGTGATGTGCAGTGTTAGTTTTCCACACATAGTGTTTGCATTTTGGTCTCATCTGACCAGAGCAGCTTCTTCCACATGTTTGCTGTGTCCCCACATGGCTTGTGGCAAACTGCAAACAGGACTTCTTATGGTTTCCTGTTAACAATGGCTTTCTTCTTGCCGCTCTTCCATAAAGGCCAACTTTGTGCAGTGCACGACTAATAGTTGTCCTGTGGACAGATTCCCCCACCTGAGCTGTAGATCTCTGCAGCTCGTCCAGAGTCACCATGGGCCTCTTGGCTGCATTTCTGATCAGCTCCTTGTTCGGCCTGTGAGTTTAGGTGGACGGCCTCGTCTTGGCAGGTTTACAGTTGTGCCATACTCCTTCCATTTCTGAATGATGGCTTGAACAGTGCTCCGTGGGATCTTCAAGGCTTGTGAAATCTTTGTGTAGCCTAAGCCTGCTTTAAATGTCTCAGTAACTTTATCCCTGACATGTCTGGTGTGTTCTTTGGACTTCATGGTGTTGTTGCTCCCAATATTCTCTCAGACAACCTCTGAGGCCGTCACAGAGCAGCTGTATTGGTACTGACATTAGATCACACGCAGGTGCACTCTATTTAGTCATTAGCACTCATCAGGCAACGTCTATGTGCAACTGACTGCACTCAGACCTAAGGGGCTGAATAATTACGCACACCCCACTTTGCAGTTATTTATTTGTAAAAAATGTTTGGAATCATGTATGATTCTCGTTCCACTTCTCACGTGTGCACCACTTTGTGTTGGTCTTTCACCTGGAAGTCCAATAAAACTGATTCATGTTTGTGGCTGTAATGTGACAAAATGTGGGAAAGTTCAAGGGGGCCGAATACTTTTGCATCTACTGTAGTTTGTCGGTTTAACAGTTTCTGCCTGTCACTGTTCCCCGTCTGTTTTCTTCCCTGGTTCTTCCTGACCTTGTACTTTGTCCTCACGTTCCCTCTTTCCTCTCTCCCTCTTTGGACTGACAATCATACACAAATAGGTTGTATTCAATTAAATGAAAAAATGACATTAATATGAAAAAAACCTATTAAGGGCTGGGCCATATCGTACCATTCACAGTAATTTAGTTTCAGGTTGGCCATTCTTGTATTTTGCTCGTTTGTGTTGTTGTGTTTGCACATCTCTGTTGCTTGTGGGGCTCGCACACAAGAATTTCACTCGCATGTGCTGTGCCAGTGTGCCTGCACATGTGATGTGACAATAAAAATGATTTGATTTGATTTGATTTGAATACCAGTATAACGTTGGGCAACGATAAGAAAGTAAAATATGTCGATAGAATATGGGTAAAACGCATATGCCAGTGCCTTTGTTTTCATACACACATGGTAGAAAAAGCAGATCGTTGAATGAAACGGATGAACCTGAACTGGTTTGTAAAGATCCTGCAGCTTCAGTGGTGTGGAACTGGTTTAGCTTTCGTCTGTCAGATACACAACAAAGCACTGATTTTTGTAGAACACATGGAAGCGGGCCAAATAACCTGGGCCTGCACGGCGTCAATGCATTATTGATTTTACTACAGAGCAGGACGGATTGTAGGGCAGCAAACATCGTCAGAAAAGACGTTTCCCACACTGCAGGTTACCTGGTGTAATGTTTTCAGCTAAAGAGAAACACGGCCTGACTCCTACCAACTGTATAAAGAGTAACTGAAGGTTAAATGCAGCCAACATGTCCTGTTTTAAGCCACCATCGCTCTGGCAGAAAGGGCGCCAGAGCAGGGGACAGGCGAGCTGGAACAAACCATTTTTTGGAGGGGGGGTATCTATACTTTTGTTGTTAAAATGTCACGTCTCAACCAAGTTTATTTTTAGTAGTGTTTCACACAAACAGCAAATACTGTCAAAAAAGTAAGAAATCTTTGGAGTGCTTTGATTGTGGGTTAAAAACGCTCCTGCTGTCCATCATCCTCACAGGGTCCAAGCATGCTTTTTTTTTTTTTAATTCTTACCCCGCCCTCCCTTTCAATGGCTCTGCACCCCCACTGGGGGTCGCGCTCCCCACTTTGTGAACCACTGTGTTAGTGTACAGGATGTGCATGACCACCCTACAGTGCTGCGTTACTGGAGGGGAGGGGGGTAGAAATGCACTAAACACAAAGTCGAGTTCCAGTTGACCCGGGTTTCTGGCCTCATATTACACACGGACACTGTGACGGTGTATTCACAAACTGCATGTCCTCGTCGCTTTCACTGTTTCCAGGATCGTCACGCTGGTTTCTAACAAGCATCAAACATTAAACCCAGGCTGCATGTTTCACTGTGGTTAGACTGTGTGCCTCTCACCATCACAGGGCTTCGTTCTTCCTGCAGATGACATTTACACTGAACAGCGTAGGGACCTGATCCAGGAGTTTCCTTTACAGCTGATCAGAGGTGGACCAATCAGGTCTGAGTATGTTTACCCTGAGCTGATGCTCACATAGCAGGATTCACTGCTAGTGATGGTCAGCCTCATGAAGCTTTTTCCATCCAGATGGTTCACAAAGGTTCATTGTGTGACGCTTCGTGTGCACACAACCCGCCTGCTGGTCAAAGCTTTCATTGCATTGTCATAGTGCACCTCTCTGCATGTAGTCATGAGTTATTACGCATTTCTGGCTCTCTCCTCACCCGTCGCCTGGTGACGCTGGAAGTTTCTTCCTGTTAAAGAGTTTTTCCTTCCGACTGTCACAAGTGCTTGCTCATGGGGGGGTCTGTTTGTTGGGGGTTCTCTGTCATAATGTAGGGTCTTTGAACGGGAATGGTCAATTATTTAAATTCAATGAAGTCGATCTATTATTATTTAATTACAAAATAAAACAAGAATTTAATGCAGATTTTATTAAATGTTCAGTTTCAGTTTTATTTGCAGATTTAAAGATAACATGCTCATCTTACACAGTGGTACACCCCGCTCAGCTGCAGAGCCTCACATTAACATTCATTTAACAACCACCGTAAAGAGCAGCCAGCAGGGGGAGCCAACAGTAATCATTCTCTCTGATAGCCGTAGTTCAACTGACAGGAAACAGGAAGTAGACAGTGATTGGTCAGTGATTTCAATAACAACAGTTTCCTCAACATCCCAAAAGATTCACAGTAAGCTAAAAGAAACGGGCTGATCTTCATCAGAAGACAGTGGTCTGCTCCTGCCTCTGAGCCGAGTCTGGGGTCTGCACACAAACGTCACATCAGTCAGGCTTTCTCTGGGTTAGCTGGATCAGCTGAGCCCAAACTCGTCGTAGAAACAGGAAACAGGAAGCAGCAAACTTACGAGGAAGAGCAGGGTGTGGTGGATGATGAACTCTCTAGTGAGGGTGATCAAGTCCTGGTTCATGGCCTGGAAGAGGGACGGGACCAGGACCACAGCCAGGTTATGGGCCGACATCTTGTTCACCTGAGAGAACACCTGAACCCTGAGGGAGAGAGGGAGGAGTCAGTGAGCAGGTGATGTTCTGTGTGCTGGTTTCATTCACTGTGTTCATGATCAGACTAAATAAATCATATTAACAGGTTCCATCAGCGTTCGATTCAAACTCAGGTGACTCCAGCCCTCCTACCTGCACGTCAGTGCAGTAGAGCTGGGCGATAGAACGATACGATATGTAAAATAACGTTTTCTCGGTAGAAAAGTTAAACTATTGTGATAGGCCTCACCGCTCTTGTCCTCTTAAAAAAAGAAAAAGAACAGCCAATCCAAATTAAGTAGCGCAGAGCCGAACCAATCACAGCCGCAGCGTCACGTGACTTGTTACGTACAGCACAAGTGCCAAGCCGCACACGTGTATTTGTTTGGGAAGCAGCCAGCCGCCGTGCCACCCGGGTAATGGAGGAAATGAGCGTGCCGACTAGAGAAAGATCAACCGAGAGCGTGACCGAAGGTTACCGAAGAGAAAACAGATGATGGTTCCAATGCCGGAGAGATTGTGGAACGGAAGAGCCATAGAAGTCCCGTAGTGTGAAGGTATTTCAGCTATTTCAAGTCAAACAGAGTAGCCGCACTGTAAATGTGCTGAAAGCAAGTCTGGAAATACAATAAGCCAGTGCAGCTCAGTCTCTGACTGGAAGCGCTAATTCGTCATTCGGCTTTTGTCAGACTAAAGTAACTGTTACAACTGTTTGAAAAGCTCAGCTATACAACAAGGAGAGATTGAGAATTTCCTTTTAGTTCTCAGTTTATTTGATATTGACAAAAGTTAGTCAGTTTTGTCTGTTCTTCTGTAAAACAAACTAAGATTTATTTTTAGAATTAATATTTTGTTTCTAAGTGGAATTGACAATTTAGTCTGTTTCGTTTGTTCTGTTTTGAAACTTAAACGCTTTAGCGGCTGCCTTTTGTGTAGTTTGCAATATTTGCCTTTATTTATCTGAAAAAGTCTCATGTTCCTTAAGTACATCTACCCTGTTGAACTTATTATGGGAAATAAATATTTAAATCAAAACAAGCTGCTGATTATTTCACATTTTACTTGTGAGCAACGGCACATTTAAATCTTACAAATATAGTTATTTGGCTGATATCGTGATAGATATCGTTATCGCCTGAAATGAAAAAAACATATCGTGATATGAAGAAATCTTATATCGCCCAGCTCTACAGTCCAGGTAATGACATTAAAGAGCAAACATGAAGCATTTACCACTGTGACTCTGATAAACGGGGGGTGAAGTGTTAGTCTGAGAGATTCTCCTAGTGGGACGTGAGTGTGATCAGGTGACACTGTCAGGTGATCTCAGGTGAGACAGAGGCAAACACGAGCTCTGAAACTACGTCTTACACCCCCTGCTGCCAGACTCAGGAACTGTAAGTAGCGAGGGGGCGGGGCTGACTGAGAAACTGACTGACTGAGTCGTTGTCCAATGAACTTCCACTTCGTGTTCCTCTGTGACTCCAACGAGTCCAAAATGTTCAAAATGAACTTTTTACTTTATTCAGTTAGACAGGAAACAGTTTAAACTGGGCAGGTCGACGCCCCCTGCTGGACATTAGAGAGGGTGCAGCGTCAGTGTTCCTGCCTAATTACTGCAGTGCTCTGTGTGCTGGACACCTTTCTGTCAGCAGCTCATCTGTAGGATCGATCATCTTCCCAGGTCCCGCCCCACCACCACCACCCTCATCGCGACTCTCTGGCTGTTTCACCGCTGGTCAACTGCAGAGTGGGAACGCCTCAAAGACGCTGTGTTTCCTGTTTCTGACGCCAACATGTTCACCTGCTCCCTGATAGATCCCGCCCACTGACAGGAGCCATGAGGGGAGCTGGACTGCCTTAGGGTGGTGTCAGAGAGGCGGATGTTGTCTAAGATAAGGACAGTGCTGGACCTCCCACCCACTCCATGACGTGCTGTCACAGGAGCACGCTCAGTGCAGGACTGAGATTACCCATAATGCACCACTGAACAACACATATCTGTGTGTAACATTAATGTTAGTTACTGTTACTGTTTTAAATAAACTGCTCTGATTCTGTGTGTGTGTGAGAGTGTGTGTGTTACATGTAGAAGTGTCCAAACAGGGCATTCAGGGTCGCTCGGTTGTCATCAGGAAGTTGCCGTAGTAACCGTCTGTACTCCTTAAACCTGCGTTTCTCGTCTGACACACCTGAGAGACAAACAGGCTGTTAGGGAGAGTACTACGACTACTGCAGTATCGCTGCTGTTAGCCCGAGTACTACGACTACTGCAGTATCACTGCTGTCAGGATACTGTCAGTAGTACTACGGTTATACTGCAGTACATGCTTTTTCTGTTCTGGAGACAAATATATAAATATTTTAGTGTTACACAGTTTTCCTGTTGCGTCGGGTTACAGTTACTTCACTCAGAAAAACTGCAGTACTTTTCAGGAGGGCTAATAGCGGCTCATATAAGGTCTCTGATGTTTTTGCAGTTTCTGCAGAGGTTACTGCTATTAGTACTACAGTACAGATACTGCAGCAGCTCTACAGACAGCAGTACTACATGTAGTAGTAGCTCAGACAGTAGTTCTTCGTGTACCTGCAGCCTGCAGCCACTGCCCTTGGGCTCCGTTGGGAATCAGACTCTCTTGCCGGCGGACATATTGTTTGAGGGCGGAGCCAGCATCTAGCACGCCCTGCTCATGACTCTCCAGGGGGGCGGAGTTTGGTGATATAATCAAGGCCTCCACCAACTGGCTGACTTTTGAAGCGAGACCGCAGCGCCGGTACACGCCCTCCACCTTCAGACCTGAGAGAGAAAATGCTGCATTAGAAGTATCCCATGATGCTTTGCTGCCTGTCACTGTGTCGGCATGGTGACCTCGGCTCACCGTAGGTGGTGATGTGGGAGATGCAGCGCTCGATGGCCGGCGGTACCGAACCTCTCAGCTGCACATCCATCACCGGGTACAGAGACCAAGAAACTGAGCTCTGATTGGCCGCAGGAGGATGGGGCACGGCTGGGCTCTGATTGGCTGCAGGAGGACGTGGCACGGCTGGGCTCTGATTGGCTGCAAGGGGACGTGGTACGGCTGGGCTCTGATTGGCTGCAGGAGGACGTGGCACGGCTGGGCTCTGATTGGCTGCAGGAGGACGTGGCACGGCTGGGCTCTGATTGGCTGCAGGAGGACGTGGCACGGCTGGGCTCTGATTGGCTAGAGCTCTTTGAAGGTGGGTGAACCAGGACCGACAGCTGTATTGCTCTTCGAAACGCAACGACACCCTCCTGAGGAGAGAAACCAGCTGTGATGTCACATATATCTGTGGTGGTGTCAGCCAATCAGAAGCTCTGAATTCACATCATTAGTTTTAATGAAGATGTTATAGAGTGATGCTGCACACCTGTCTGCAGTTGCCATGGTGACGATGTTTTCAGATGGATCCATTTCTGTAAGAGGAGTTAAAGCCAGACTGGTCAATGATATCAAAGTGTCCTCACATTCATCAGCAGCCTGACTGATTTCAGCAGATACACACAACACAATGCCGACAGCCACAGAAGAGCTCCGAATGCAAAGAAGCCTGAAAGCTGCTCGGAGAGTTCAGGCTGTGTAGGGCAGAGATGGTGACACCAGACCGATAATCAAAGAATAAACTACACGAGTGTGTGTGAATGAAAACATTTACACACGGAATAACCGTCAGCTGCAGGACCAACATCCAGTCATGGGTGGAAAACATTTCCAACAAGAAAGCACTCAAACAGATCAATATGTGTTCCCTCAACATCTACTGAACAAAACAACATACAGACGCATACTCATAAGACAGACTGTTACCGTGGTGACTGAGCATGCCCAGATCAATTGTGAGAGACTCATGGGATTCTCTGTGGACAGGGTGAATGCTGACTCCATCCTCCCAAAGCAGCAGCCAGGCCTCTGGATGATTGGAAGCTCTGCCCAATTCTACAATACACACTTTACTGACTGCGGAGGCTCCGCCCACCTCAGCATAAGACACGCCCCCTGGAAGAATCACCTGGAAACATGAATTCAGTCAGTCAGAGGACCTGAGCTGTGGATTTAGAGGAAAAGTCTGACCCAAACCAACATTACCTTCAGAATATGGACCAGGTGGTCCGACAGCCCCTCCCTGCTGTCAGCTGCACAGATCAGCTGATCTGTGAGTGTGACGATCTCAAACTGATGAGCTCGGCTGAAACACAGCAGCAGGTATGGTTCGGTCATCTTCATCACAGAGACACACTGTAACCCTCAATAATAAATGCCCTCGGTGATGTTTTTGTACCACTAATATGCAACATTTATACTTGATATACTTCATTTATCAGGCTTAATAACCAGCCTGTAGAACATCTTCTGGATGACCTGTAGACGTGCTGATGTTTATCACACCTGGTTTAAAGGACCTGTAAGTAGGCAGGCTGTTATGATGTCATAGATCAGAGTAAAGATTCATTATGACATTAGTAAACTAACATCCATCAATTCGCTTCCGCATATCCTTTTCAGGGTCGCGGGGGCGCTGGAGCCTATCCCAGCTGTCATAGGGCGAGAGGCGGGGTACACCCTGGACAGGTCGCCAGTCTGTCGCAGGTCCAACACACAGGGACAGACAACCAGTCGCGCTCACATTCACTCGCACATTCACACCTAGTGACAATTTGGATTATCCAATTAACCTATCCCCACAAGCTGCATGTCTTTGGACGGTGGGAGGAAGCCGGAGTACCCGGAGAGAACCCACGCAAACACGGGGAGAACATGCAAACTCCACACAGAAAGACCTGATGTTGGAATTGAACTCAGGACCTTCTTGCTGTACAGCAACAGTGCTGACCACCGTGCCACCGTGCTGCCCCAGTAAACTAACAGTTTATGATTATTATTGATGGTTCTTATAAAAGTACTGTGACAGACAGGTAAGCTGCCCAGGTGACCCCGCCTCCCATCCTATGACAGCTGGGATAGGCCACACCTCCACCTCAGACACAGCAGCTGATACCTGAACACAAACACCCTGGAGCTAGGACTCGTCTGCAGAGTAACAATAAGAGCTGAGGAGCCAGTCACTTTGTTTTTCTGTTGCCTTGGTAACCGTATGAAACGACTGATTCTTTCAGCTTTGCTGTTTGAGTCGGTTTGTAGGTGTTTGCAGTGAATAGATGTGTCCAGCAGAGGGAGCTGCAGTGTCAGAGTTGGCTGCCCTGAGCTTCCTGTTTTGTTTGTGGGAACTTCCTGTGATGTAAAACGTTCACCGGTTGTGTGTAACGAGCTCAGCGTGTTGCTTTGGTGTAGCTTTGGCGCTGGCAGTGGTCTGAGCTCAGTCCCGTGTGTCCTGCACTAAATCTGTTGGATGCTTTCTTCTATCCACACATCGTGCAGATGATTTAGGATGTCCCCAAACAAACTGGTCCTGAGTGATTCAGAGCTACCCTTTGATGAAATGAAGGACCCTGAAGGAGCCTGGGGCAGTGCTCGGGCTCGCTGACAGCGTCCTGGGTCCACTGACTCGGAGCGAGCCACGTTCCACACCTCCAGTGCTGAAGCTGCAGTAGAGAGCTGAGGCCGCAGGTGGTTGATTCTGTCATGGCGTTACCTCTGAACGAGTTCGGGTCGGCCCGGAGGAAACACTGTCCAACAGACAGGTGACCCGGGACAGGGACGCAGCTTCTGCCTCACACTGTGCAACGGACTGAATTTCCTGACAGTCGTAGCAGAGACACCCCGAGCTCTCCCTCCACTTCCTCCTGCTCTGACACCGAGGTGTCCCAAACCAGCTGACAGGTGTGCTGCGTGACCCCGGCCACTGATGGTTGAGCTTTACATCATTGCTGACATCACCATGAATGAGTTCAAAGTTCACAAAAAAACATTCACAGAGGCGTGGCCTCATCAAGGTGGCCTCCGCCTTTCAGACACAGCCTGTGGTCAGTCAGGTGTTTTTCTGCTAAAACCTCTAAAACGCAGTATTACTGTGAGGTACTGCAGTACTTGTGGTACCAGAGGTATTAGTACTGCATATTTACCCGTCTTTGAGGAAGACAGACAGGACTTCTCGCAGGTCGAGCACGTCGCAGGCTGCTGATTCGTTTTCTAGCGAGAAGAGAAAACGATCATCCTCCAGTTTCCCGTGAAGCTCCTCCTTCTCCTCACCTGCACAGATGACACAGGTGAGTGTTTGCTGATGTTTGGGAGGATCAAAGAGACTCTGACATATCACCACATTCATATTCATGTACAGCGTTTCGATCTCTGCGAGTGCACCTGGATTCATTTGAACTGCATACCTGAGGGGGCGGAGTCCAACCTCCTTCTACCTGCCAGCGGCTGGTGAGGCGGGACTTCTGAGCACAGAACACACACAGAGCGGCAGGTGAGCTCAGATCAGCATTTACTGTCACCTGTGTGTGTGTGTTACCTTTGTGTGTGTGTGTTACCTGTGTACTCGTTGACTCGCAGCAGCTCGGTCTGCAGAGCCTGATTGGCTCGCTCTGCCAGCAGGATGAGGGAGGGGGTCTGTGGGTCTGATGAAGACACCTGCACAGGTGAGAGCCTCAGATGAAGGAGGGAGTGTGTTATAAATGTTTAATAAGCTTAACGAGCATCATGAACACAGGACAGTACCTTTGCTCCGGAGCAGATCAGAGACATCGTTTCCTCCACGTCGTCAGTGCAGACCACCTGATACAGCCTCTGAAACACAAACACACACACCTGTCACACATATGACACCTGTGTAACGCCTCTGAGCGTGTGCGGTGGCTGAGCTGATTCTGGGTCAGACCTGCTCCATCATGGAGGGAAATGAGGCCAGAGCGTGCACTCGTCTGTAGCGCCCCCTGCTGTATTTATCCTTTATGAACTTTGACCTCTCCTCATCTGTGGACTCTGGGCGGAGCTGCTCTGCCGCTGGCACCGCTGGAGCCCACACCTGATTTGCCAGCTGGTTACCATAGGTAACGAACAGCTGGCAGAAGATTGAAGGTAAAAGTTAACTGCAGTTTCCATAATGTCCAGCAGAGGCAGCATTGACTCCAATGTTAAAACTCTACAGCAGAAATAAACATGTTTACAGCCTGAGACTAAAAAACTGGTCTCTATCCGGTCTTTAAGTCTGACGTCATTAGCCGTGTCTGGGCCCGGACTCAGCTGCAGGTCCATAAGCCAAACGGTCACTGTGGCTGCTCTTCCAGGTGTAACGGTTAAGTTTAACGTTCAGGCATCCATGAAAACTGAATTTATTAAACTTAACAGAGTTAGAAGTTAGCAGGGAGTTAGCTTGCTAGTTTCCGTCTAAATATAATATAGCCTGTCCCGACTGAGAGATTTCTAAAACAAATTCAAACGTACAGCTCTGCTATCGCTTCTGAAATAAATGAAGACAGAAAACTAAACAGCAGGGACGTTTGTAGGGTTACTTTAGTTTGGCTAGCTGGTATATAATGATGTGCTACGTGACCGCTAGCGACACAGCTATGTTAGCATAGCATAAACTTTTTTCCCACTCAATAAAAGTTCCCGATGATCAGGGACAAATGCAATCGCATGGCAGGATGCTGTAAACGGAGAACAACTGAGATAATCCATCCACAATAGTTAGTCATTCATATACTGCTGCATGGGCTGCAGTTACATCCTAAGGTTTTAAAAACTGAGCTTTAAAATGAACAGTGGTGATAAAAACTGAGAGAGGCCGACCGTGATCAGTGACTGTTTTTAGGGGCTTTTGAGAATAAATAGAACCAGATACAAAGCATTAAAACATGTTAAAAACACAACAGCCTTATTAAACGCAGAGTAGCAGGTTTCATCACGTCATCACTTAAAGACCTGATAGATCATAACAACAGTGGGTGGTGACAAAGGCAGCTGTAGCTGCTAACTGGCTGGTTGAACTGGGACTGTGTTTGTGTTGCACTGTGTTCAATCTCCACCCACTCACCTGTATCAGTGGTTCAGTCCAGATTTTATTGTCCATCCTTAGACTGCGCACCTTCGACAGGTTGCTGCCCAGGCCTCGATGGTGACCTGAGAACATGTTAGCATTTTGCGTTCAGTGGGTTTTACAGAATCTCAGAATCTTTGTTGTCATTGTGCTCTCGAACAACAAAAACTGTATACAAACCAATTCACTACAAGTGAAAAAAGGGCAATTTTAAGAGGATAAGTATGTACAATAAATTTTAAACAAAGAAAAAATGAAATAAATAAATAAATGAATGAATATAGTATTTACAAGACTGTGAATAAGAATGAAAAAGTGAGGATAGGGTTGCTGCCCAGTGCTTTAGTCCTCAAATATTTTTTCTATTTAACAACAGAAAAGAAAATGTGTGAAGGTTGTGTTTTCGCAGTGATCACAGTGTATCAACAGTCTACAGGTGTGTGTTATCAGCAGGTGAGTTTTATTGACAGGTGTGTTTCCCTCAGACTGCACACGTTTTATTGGCAGTGGTGAAACTGGAACGCTGGTATCGTTTCATTTAATCAGCATCATATAAACTGTTCCAGCTAACAGTCAGTGGGTCAGGCTCACATTTGGTTTTGTTTCTTTACCTTCTTTCTTTATCTCAGAGCTTTCTGCTCTGTTGGTTTGGACGTATGCTACTCCTGTGATATCACCGAGATCTTACAACAGTGTTTGTTGGTTTCTCTTCTGGGCCTTTAATGGCACTTTGGAGGATCTTCTGCACCTGGTTATATTTGCTCATTCACAGCATCCAGATTCTTAAGAGGACAGCTCTGAGTCTCTGATCTTTTAAAAACAGCACAGGGAGGTCCGGTCTCTTGGACATGAATCTGTGCCTTTGTTTTGGTAGATTAAAATCGATTTTGTGTTACATATTTTCCTCAATATTTTTATTTTCTGCCTTTTTCATACTTGTGTTCTGACATAAGTCCTGGGTAATGTTGCTTCTTTACGTCCGTGACCAACGATCGCTTGAATCCTGAAAAGGTTCACATCGATGCGTCTCATTCTGCTGTTACACAACCCTCTGCATTAATAATCTTAACGTGTACCAGGTGTGCTGTCATACCTGCACAGTGCTGACATATGACCAGCAGCAGATTGACCGAGGCCCACTCCGGATTGGCCGCACCACAGTCCCCGCACACCTTGTTGTACGGGTGTTCCCAGAGACGCAGCGCCACCTGACAGCAGGACAGAGCGCTCTGGATACTTGAAGACAGCCTGTCCACCCAGAGGGACAGATCCTTGGACGAATCAACAGACAGGCTGTAGGTAGGGGGCGGGGTTAAAGAGAGGAGGATATAATTTTAGCAAACAAATAAACACCATACAGGTATGGACCGACAAGCAGACACACAGACGGGGGT
This sequence comes from Diplotaxodon limnothrissa, assembly GCF_057381915.1. Taxonomy (NCBI): domain Eukaryota; kingdom Metazoa; phylum Chordata; class Actinopteri; order Cichliformes; family Cichlidae; genus Diplotaxodon; species Diplotaxodon limnothrissa. The sequence continues at coordinate 36,273,751 of NC_140605.1, forward strand.
TTACTTGAAGGTCTTGTATGGAGTGATGAGGCTAAACGAGTGTTTCCCCGTCGATTTGACCGAGGCCACATTCAGGGGGACGGTATACGAGGCCACACCCAGCTGGAAGCCCTCCTTGTTAGGGTAAATCCAAAGGTCATGACCCCAGAGGGCAGCATAAGCACGACCCCGCGGGTCCTTAAGGGTGATTTGTCCATGGAGTTCTGGGGGGGTGGGGCTTGGATTGCCTCGAGTGGCGAGAAGAGAAGTGACCCAACCGTCCTGAACCTCTGATAGACAAACAGAAGCAAGCAGAAAAAATATGAGAGGCGTGAAACAGGGAAGCCGAGACCGCGGGTCTCTTTTATAATCGTGCTAAAATCGCTCACGCTATAAAACAAAGGCAGGTTTGACCAATCTGGTAGGAGCTGTCCCCAGTCGTCTTCCTGTGTTGGGTCAGTAGAATCCAGTAGAAACCAGAAGAGTCACTGTTCTTACCTTCACTATGAGCCATGAAGTCATAATGCTTCTTCCTGAAGTAAACAGAGAATCTGCCTTTGTCCAGTTTCTTCACGTTGGTGATACTGGAGACATGAAACAACACCTCGCTGAACCGGTCCTAAAGAGCAAAGCAAACGAGTAAATCGCTTTGGCTGAAGTCATTAGATTAGATTAGATAAAATAAAACTCTATTAATGGGTGGGTTCCTCCTTCGTTTTCACACAGCTGAATAAACGTCAAACAGAAAACTGATAAAACAGAAGTGTGAGATCGTCGAGAGTTTACACCAGTGTCCTGATATATTTTAGACAGCAAGGAGCAGACGGACGATTCATTAAACTCCACCGAGACAATCTGGACATTTCATTAAAAGTTTAATAAACTGTCATCTGCCCTTTATTGTTAGTTAGCACCTTAAACACTTCAAGCTGTGAGCTAATGACAGTAATATAAGAGCAGATTCATGCTGGTTGTAATTGGCTGTACGTTTTATGTCTAATCATGCATGATCTGATTAGTCGACTATCAAAAACAGGGGCGGAGCGTGGGGGTGGCTTACTGGGCTTAAGCCCGGGTTGTTTTGTCAGAAGCCCGGGGTCTTTTGGAGTGTAATTTTTTCATAGTTAGATGTCTGGCTGACAACTGTATAAAACAAAAAGTACACACAATATTCGAAGCACATAGTGCACACTGTGGGAATTTACGACTGTGCATGAATCCCCCCTGATATTGGTATGATCCGAGCTCAGGCACTAAGCGACTGAGCGAGGGGGCGGGGCAGCTGCTGCCAGCAGTGAGTGCGCTGTCGGAGAAACGGAGCCAGCCATACTAAGGAGAGCTTAAGTTTGACCAGGTACCAAAGCAAATCATTGGTACTGTACAAATAATGTAAATATGACGGTGAATCACGAAAGATTGATATCAAACTGATCACTTGACCCATGTTACGTTACTCGCTCTTCGAGTGAATCAACAAATGGCGAAATGAAAAGCCGAACAAATGCAATTTTTTTTACAGAGTCTTAGCTTACGTGTGTTTATTTCATATTTTCAGTTCTTACCCTCCCCGACTAAATCGGTTTCAGTTATGTACTGAAATATAAGAATGGACATTAGAGGCTTCTTTCAAAGAAAAAACTCAGGTAAATGTTATTTTATATATTATGCTTTGTATGTTGTTCAGTATATTTCTATGCAAAACAAGAGGGATTTCAGTACACAGCAGGATATTCACATTTGTAACCAGATATTTACACTTTAGGGAGAAAACATAAAACATTTTTACTGTACAACATCAATTTAGAGTAAACTTTTGTTTTAGATAAATATTGAAACATCTTTTGAATCAGTTAAATGTCAGAATAAAGAGAGACAGAGCTTCTATTTATCATCACTTTGATCAAATGTAGGAGTACATGTACAGGGAGTGCAGAATTATTAGGCAAGTTGTATTTTTGAGGAATAATTTTATTATTGAACAACAACCATGTTCTCAATGAACCCAAAAAACTCATTAATATCAAAGCTGAATGTTTTTGGAAGTAGTTTTTAGTTTGTTTTTAGTTTTAGCTATTTTAGGGGGATATCCGTGTGTGCAGGTGACTATTACTGTGCATAATTATTAGGCAACTTAACAAAAAACAAATATATACCCATTTCAATGATTTATTTTTACCAGTGAAACCAATATAACATCTCCACATTCACAAATATACATTTCTGACATTCAAAAAAACAAAAAAAACAAATCAGCGACCAATATAGCCACCTTTCTTTGCAAGGACACTCAAAAGCCTGCCATCCATGGATTCTGTCAGTGTTTTGATCTGTTCACCATCAACATTGCGTGCAGCAGCAACCACAGCCTCCCAGACACTGTTCAGAGAGGTGTACTGTTTTCCCTCCTTGTAAATCTCACATTTGATGATGGACCACAGGTTCTCAATGGGGTTCAGATCAGGTGAACAAGGAGGCCATGTCATTAGTTTTTCTTCTTTTATACCCTTTCTTGCAGCCACGCTGTGGAGTACTTGGACGCGTGTGATGGAGCATTGTCCTGCATGAAAATCATGTTTTTCTTGAAGGATGCAGACTTCTTCCTGTACCACTGCTTGAAGAAGGTGTCTTCCAGAAACTGGCAGTAGGACTGGGAGTTGAGCTTGACTCCATCCTCAACCCGAAAAGGCCCCACAAGCTCATCTTTGATGATACCAGCCCAAACCAGTACTCCACCTCCACCTTGCTGGCGTCTGAGTGGGACTGGAGCTCTCTGCCCTTTACCAATCCAGCCACGGGCCCATCCATCTGGCCCATCAAGACTCACTCTCATTTCATCAGTCCATAAAACCTTAGAAAAACCAGTCTTGAGATATTTCTTGGCCCAGTCTTGACGTTTCAGCTTGTGTGTCTTGTTCAGTGGTGGTCGTCTTTCAGCCTTTCTTACCTTGGCCATGTCTCTGAGTATTGCACACCTTGTGCTTTTGGGCACTCCAGTGATGTTGCAGCTCTGAAATATGGCCAAACTGGTGGCAAGTGGCATCTTGGCAGCTGCACGCTTGACTTTTCTCAGTTCATGGGCAGTTATTTTGCGCCTTGGTTTTTCCACACGCTTCTTGCGACCCTGTTGACTATTTTGAATGAAACGCTTGATTGTTCGATGATCACGCTTCAGAAGCTTTGCAATTTTGAGACTGCTGCATCCCTCTGCAAGATATCTCACTGTTTTTGACTTTTCTGAGCCTGTCAAGTCCTTCTTTTGACCCGTTTTGCCAAAGGAAAGGACGTTGCCTAATAATTATGCACACCTGATATAGGGTGTTGATGTCATTAGACCACACCCCTTCTCATTACAGAGATGCACATCACCTAATATGCTTAATTGGTAGTAGGCTTTCGAGCCTATACAGCTTGGAGTAAGACAACATGCATGAAGAGGAGGATGTGGACAAAATACTCATTTGCCTAATAATTCTGCACTCCCTGTATACCAAGTTTATTGTTAATTAATAAGAAACTGCAGACGATTCCATTCTGAGCTGAAGAAGCTTCTGATTGGTTCGTAGAGTCCATGTGAGTAAACTGGTGGCACAGCTGTGGATGCATATAAGGCAAAACACAGAGGCTGTTTCTGTGACATGGGAACATCAAGAGATGTCAACCAAAACACCAGGAACAGAACTGTGGAGCTCCATAAGTGTGGCTCAGTTTGAATACAATTTGGTGCCATTTACAAGAAATACAGATAGTTTCTCTCTTTACTCTTAAAGTTAACAAATATGTTTTTATATTTATCTAAAAAATAAACATTTAGTCTGATTTGATGTTACAATTAAAAAAGTGTTTTGATCTGAAGAGTAAATATCTGGTTTCAACTGTAGATTTGATGATTGTCAGCACAAAGAGGGAACAAGAGCAGGTGAGACACACATGTTAGTCACATGGTTGTTTGCCAAAAGTATCACCGTATCACAGGTCCTCATGTATCTCGTACCTCGTGTTTCTTTTTAGGTTTGTTATTTTTCAAATTCTATATTTATTAAGTTCTGCAGCTTGTTTGCACAACAAGGATAAATAATTATATAAACGTTTCTGAATCTAAACAGTGGACTTTGGTAGAATTAAACAATAAGTGTAGTGCAGGTCTATGATGATTTTTAGTGCTGCTATCATCTAGTTCTGATTGTGGTTCTGTCTTGGTTAAGTCCTCAGTAGTCCTGATTTTGAACTGTTGTAGTCCTGTTTTAATGCCGGATCAGTTCTGGGTCTGGTTGAATTGGGGTTTAGTCCTCGTGTCTTGATACAGCCCCGACTTTGTTCTGCCTCGCTGCTTAATTAAACTAGTTTAAGGTGTTCTGCACATGTGATATATATTTTTCTCTCTATGAAGTCATTCTTCTTTGAACAAAACTCAAAACAGAGCCAATTAATCTTTCAGTCATTTCTAACCCCCCCCAAAAAAAAAAAAAAAAAAAAAATCCCACATGCATACCACCCTTTTGGGCTAAGCCCCGGGTGTTTCAAATGTCTGGCTCCGCCTCTGATCAAAAATAATCGTTTGTGGCAGCCCTAATGTGGATGCTAAAAATGACAGCCTCAACATGGCATTTAATCTGTTATTAGACCCAATTGGCTTCTCTCAAAATGTAAAAGAACCCACCCACCACTAGGGATGGGTATCGTTTAGGTTTTATCCGAGGCCGGTGCCAAACGGGTACTTTTGAAACGGTGCCGGTGCTTAAACGGTGCTTGAACTGGTGCTTTAGCTGTTTTTTTGTTAAAAAAAATAACAATGTTAGCCTTTTCTGCAGCTATGGGCATATATGGCATCACTCTTGGCTGGAAGCAGTGCTTAAACAATGGAAAAAACTCAAACTTTGTCCAAAAACCTCTCATGTTTAACTGTTTTCCACTTTTTCTTTGGTCATTTTGGCCTTTTTGGCCAGGGTGAAGGGAGTATCTGCCATCAAACAAGAAGACAGCCGCATGTAACTACGATCTCTAATAATCAGCTACAGTGGCTTGCAAAAGTTCGTATCCTTGAACTTTCCCACATTTTGTCACATTACAGCCACAAACATGAATCAGTTTTATTGGAATTCCACGTGAAAGACCAACACAAAGTGGTGCACACGTGAGAAGTGGAATGAAAATCATACATGATTCCAAACATTTTTTACAAATAAATAACTGCAAAGTGGGGTGTGCGTAATTATTCAGCCCCTTTGGTCTGAGTGCAGTCAGTTGCACATAGACGTTGCCTGATGAGTGCTAATGACTAAATAGAGTGCACCTGTGTGTAATGTCAGTACAGATACAGCTGCTCTGTGACGGCCTCAGAGGTTGTCTGAGAGAATATTGGGAGCAACAACACCATGAAGTCCAAAGAACACACCAGACAGGTCAGGGATAAAGTTATTGAGAAATTTAATAATAATAATAATAATAATAATAATGGATTGGATTTATATAGCACTTTTCAAGGCACCCAAAGCGCTTTACAATGCCACTATTCATTCTCTCTCGCATTCACACACTGGTGGAGGCAGCTACGGTTGTAGCCACAGCTGCCCTGGGGCAGACTGACAGAAGCCAGGCTGCCATATCGCGCCATCGGCCCCTCTGGCCAACACCAGTAAGCGGTAGGTGAAGTGTCTTGCCCAAGGACACAACGACCAGGACAGAGAGCCCGGGGATCAAACCGGCGACCTTCCGGTTACAGATACGCTTCCCAACCCCCTGAGCCATGGTCGCCCCAAAAAAGAATCCAGTTATGCACTTGTTATGCTTTTTTTTTTTTGGAACTCACAGGCCGAACAAGGAGAGCGCTGATCAGAAATGCAGCCAAGAGGCCCATGGTGACTCTGGACGAGCTGCAGAGATCTACAGCTCAGGTGGGGGAATCTGTCCACAGGACAACTATTAGTGGTGCACTGCACAAAGTTGGCCTTTATGGCAGAGTGGCAAGAAGAAAGCCATTGTTAACAGGAAACCATAAGAAGTCCTGTTTGCAGTTTGCCACGAGCCATGTGGGGGACACAGCAAACATGTGGAAGAAGGTGCTCTGGTCAGATGAGACCAAAATGCAAACACTATGTGTGGATGAAAACTAACACTGCACATCACTCTGAACACACCATCCCCACTGTCAGACATGGTGGTGGCAGCATCATGCTCTGGGGGGGCTTCTCTTCAGCAGGGACAGGGAAGCTGGTCAGAGTTGATGGGAAGATGGATGGAGCCAAATACAGGACAGTCTTGGAAGAAAACCTCTTGGAGTCTGCAAAAGACTTGAGACTGGGGCGGAGCTTCACCTTCCAGCAGGACAACGACCCTAAACATGAAGCCAGGGCAACAATGGGATGGTTTAAAACAAAACATATCCATGTGTTAGAACGGCCCAGTCAAAGTCCAGATCTAAATCCAATCCAGAATCTGTGGCAAGATCTGAAACTGCTGTTCACAAACGCTGCCCATCTAATCTGACTGAGCTGGAGCTGTTTCAAAGAAGAATGGGCAAAGATTTCAGTCTGTAGATGTGCAAAGCTGGTAGAGACAGACCCTAAAAGACTGGCAGCTGTAACTGCAGCAAAAGGTGGTTCTACAAAGTATTGACTCAGGGGCTGAATAATTACGCACACCCCACTTTGCAGTTATTTATTTGTCAAACAAGTTTGGAGTCATGTATGATTTTCGTTCCACTTCTCACGTGTGCACCACTTTGTGTTGGTCTTTCACGTGGAAGTCCAATAAAACTGATTCATGTTTGTGGCTGTAATGTGACAAAATGTGGGAAAGTTCAAGGGGGCCGAATACTTTTGCAAGCCACTGTATGTACCACAGGCCTTCAAGCTGGCTGTAGTTAAACCTTTACTCAAAAAGCATCTCTAGACCCAGCAGTCTTAGCTAATTATAGGCCAATCTCCAACCTTCCTTTATATCAAACATCCTTGAAAGAGTAGTTGTCAAACAGCTAACAGATCATCTGCAGAGGTTTATTTGAAGAGTTTCAGTCAGGTTTCAGAGCTCAGCACAGCACAGAAACAGCTTTAGTGAAGGTTACAAATGATCTTCTTATGGCCTCTGACAGTGGACTCATCTCTGTGCTTGTCCTGCTAGACCTCAGTGCAGCGTTCGATACTGTCGACCATAATATCCTATTAGAGCGATTAGAACATGCTGTAGGTATTACAGGTACTGCACTGCAGTGGTTTGTATCATATCTATCTAATAGACTCCAGTTTGTGCATGTAAATGGAGAGTCCTCTTCACACACTGAGGTTAATTATGGAGTTCCACAGGGTTCAGTGCTAGGACCAATTCTGTTTACATTATACATGCTTCCCTTAGGCAGCATCATTAGAAGACATAGCATACATTTTCACTGCTATGCAGATGACACCCAGCTCTATCTGTCCATGAAGCCAGATAACACACACCAATGAGTTAAACTGCAGGAATGTCTTAAAGACATAAAGACCTGGATGGCCGCTAACTTTCTGCTTCTTAATTCAGATCAAACTGAGGTTATTGTACTCGGCCCTGAAAAGCCTAGAAATATGGTATCTAACCAGATTCTTACTCTGGATGGCATTACCCCCATCTTATCTTAATGACCTTGTAGTACCATATCACCCTATTAGAGCGCTTCGCTCTCGCTCTGCAGGCCTACTTGTTGTTCCTAGAGTATTTAAAAGTAGAATGGGAGGCAGAGCCTTCAGTTTTCAGGCCCCTCTTCTGTGGAACCAGCTTCCAGTTTGGATTCAGGAGACAGACACTATCTCTACTTTCAAGATTAGGCTTCAAACTTTCCTTTTTGCTAAAGCATATAGTTAGGGCTGGACCAGGTGACCCTGGATCCTCCCTTAGTTATGCTGCAATAGACGTAGGCTGCCGGGGGATTCCCATGATGCACTGGGTTTTTCCTTTCCAGTCACCTTTCTCACTCACTATGTGTTAACAGACCTCTCTGCATTGAATCATATCTGTTATTAACCTCTGTCTCTCTTCCACAGCATGTCTTTATCCTGTCTTCCTTCTCTCACCCCAACCAATCACAGCAGATGGCCCCGCCCCTCCCTGAGCCTGGTTCTGCTGGAGGTTTCTTCCTGTTAAAAGGGAGTTTTTCCTTCCCACTGTCGCCAAAGTGCTGCTCATAGGGGGTCATATGATTGTTGGGTTTTTCTCTGTATCTACTGTACAATATAAAGCACCTTGAGGCGACTGTTGTTGTGATTTGGCGCTATATAAATAAAATTGAATTGATAGGTCCACACAGTGAGACAGGTACACAGAGTGAGGTAAATAACACAGTGAGACAGGTGAGAGATGCCAGCTTACTGTGCGTTTCTTCCACAGAGACATCAGCTGTCCGTCCAGCGTCGCCCATAATACATTATGTCTGTTAAAGGCAGAAAACAAGTTCATCATCCATTCAACTGACAAGTAAGCAGTCACATGATTTTGGGTCCCCTGATTAGCCCAGGTTAGCTGGTTCTGCTCATACTACAGGAAATATGAGGTTCTAATGGGATTTTGTTTCAGCGAACGAGACAGGTGAGGCCAAAAGACCAGAAAATGAAGAACCTTTTATGAAGATCTTTAGGTGCTGATACATGATAAATATCCCAACAGTAGATAGTACGGACCACTCGAGAACCTAGTCTTTGTGGACACCCTTTAGGTTTTGAGGCCCAGGCCGACTCTGTCCTGGAGTGAATCTAAAGCACGACTTGTGAAACCTGTGATGGCCTTGACATTACCTGAAGCCTTTCCAGACGTCCAGCCAGCTTGCCCGGACGACAGGGCTCTGAGGAGTAGGTTTCCCGCTGGCGCCCTTCTTCCTTGACACTCGGATGGTGGCCGCCCTGCAGGACACACCCACGTTAACACTTTGAAGGTCGATTTAGTTTTGCAGGCGTTGTGCGTAGTTGTGTTTACCTCGGTGTCTTCTGTCTGACAGATTTTCCTGATCGGCCTGCTGTGTTGGGAGGGGGCGGGGCCGGCCGAGTAGGTATCAAACGAAAGGAAGTATTAGTCGAGATTCTGCAGAACAAACACAACGACACCATGAGAAAGATGTTTCAAACCCTTTAAGGAGCTTTACATTGTAAGGTAAACCCCACAGTAATACAATTTACCGACACGATCTCATCCCAAAAACATTTCACGCCAGGTGACAAACCGTCAACATATTACGTTTTTTCCTAAATATAATATGAGATAGTATGAGAACCGTTTGGACTCAATCTACACATGTTCGTTCATTTTCCTAAAATCGCTTGGGAGAACACTATTTAACGTCATTAAAGTGCTGGTTACGGTTAGGAACAAGGTTATGGTTAAGGATAAGAGAAGGTTTAGGGCTGGAACGTCTGTTTCCGCAGGACTGTCACTGGATTTCATCCATAACCCGGCGTGTACCATATGAACACGGAAGGTCACCTTTCGCGTTCCTCAGGAACACTGCAGGACTTGACAAAACATCAGGATGTTACGCCTCGGGAGTGAGAACGGTCTGAATTCACAGTAACCATACACACTTGTCATTGTTGGTCGTCGGGGCAGAACGAGGATCTGCTTCAGCTGTAGAAGGAGCGGGGCTAACACCTGATTCTTCCTCCTCATTGGATGACTCAGATTCAGCTTCCTCTTGGGTCGTCCAGCAGGCCAACGTGGTGTCCGACGGGTTTTCTGCTCTGGTGCTATGAGGACCTGGAGATAAAACTGGAACCAGAACCAGGAAAAACTGAAGCAGTTGGAAGCCAGTGGGAAGAAGCCCAGCAGAAGAAATACTAACAGTACCTTCACCTGTTAACCCTGCAGCACCCTCTACAGGTGGCAGCGTGACTGCAGCGGTCGGGTCTAAAGCTGATGTCACCAGCTGTGACAGCGCTCCAACATCTGGACACAGGTTCAGAGGAACACAAAGAGCATGTGTTAGTTCTTCTTACCCTCAGAAAGGGCTGAATCCTCTTAAGCTTGCAGAATGTTTAACGTTCAGGTGACCTAAAGCTGTGCACCACCTCAGGTGATCACCTGCACCTGACCTCCTGACACTTTCTACCAGCTGGAAGTGAAGCTGCACTCTAACTGTGGATCATACCCTCCTGATGTTTATATAAAAATTACACACAAACGTCCTTTTTCTGGTGGTCGTACCTGTCATTGCACCTGTACGAGCATCTCCAGCTCCACTTCCCGTCAGCGAGGGTCGGTGGGGTTTAGTATTTGGGAGGGGTGGGGCTGATGGAGAGAAGCTCACAGCAGGGTTACCCACACCGCTAACAAACCCCGCAAAGCTGGGAATGTTAGCCAGTGAGTTAAAAATGCTGTCCAAGCTAGGAGCAGGTGCAGGTGTGGTGGAGGGGGCGGGGCTTAGCACAGCAGTATCTGTGTTAGCACCAGGTGGCATTGGATTGAATGACGCAAGGTTAGCCTCAGTGCTAGCAGCTTCTGCTAAGTCAGGTATGTGGGTGGTAATGCTATTAGCTATGCTGTCTAAGGAGGGGGGAGCAGAGGGTGTGGAGGGGTTCCAGGGGGCGGAGCCTCCAATGGAAGCAGCGACTCCTGCCAGTGACGGGATGTTGGTGGCGATCACGCCAGTGACGCCATCCAGAGTTGGCAAGGTGAGGCTACGACTCAGTGCACTGTGAGCATCTTCATCTGAGGAGGACACATGACATCAGCTTCATCATTATTTCACAACAAAAAGCTCAGAAACTTTCACAATAAGACTTCAATAAAGATCACTGACATTTTCACAATAAGAGTCTTGTAATACCAAATGATGATTCACAATAAAAATGCTAAACTTTCATTTAGACTTTTACGTTTAGAGAACAGTGAAAAAGACTATCACAATAAAAGGTCAGCAATATTAGTGATACTTTCTCAATAATAACACCTGCAATATAATTACAGGGGCTTTCAGAGTAAGTCATCTAATAATACACTGGAATGTCACAATAAGTGTGACAGCATGGGGAGCTTCATGAAAGAGTCCTTCAGAGTAAGAGTCTGGTAATGTTCCCTGGAGAGACACTTTCATAATAAAAGCTTCCTGGGCAGAGCTCTATGGGGCAGTAGAAGGACGACCAACACAGTCTCACTTTGTGAATTTTTCCACCGTCTTTGAAGTGAACTGGTCGGAGCAGCCCGGGACATGACGTGACACGATCTTTACAGAGATTATCTGATTACCACAGGAAGACAAACTGGTTTGAGATAATCACTTGTGATATCTGAACAAACAGTGGGAGGAGTTTCCCTCGCCCGAACAAACAGGTTCACCGGCTCGCAGTGAAAAAACGCCAGCAGCTGACTGGTAGGATGAAACTGACGAGGTCCTGCAGCTTTTATTTTGGTATACTTAATGATCAGTGATCAATAATCGACTGGTCCTCAGTCAGTCTGACTCAGAGCTGGAACTTCTGAGACCTCATCGATCACAGGAAGTGAGCGTGGTCTTCAACAGGAAGCAGCCCCTAACTCTGTGTTGTTTCTGTTGGCTGCTTGTGCTGGTCTGCTGACTTTAAGGACCGATGTTTGTCTCTCACTTCCTGTTTGGATGCTCAGGTCTTCACATGTTTGTGTTTAACCTCCTGTTTCATTCTTTCCTTCGTGTCTCGTGTGTTTGATGAAGTCGTCCTCTTTGTAGGAGCTGAAAGAAGCTGGACCATCTTCAGTTCTTAGCATTTGATCCCAGAGTCTGCTGAATCATCATCACTGTATCGTCGGGGTTCAGCAGTGTAAGACTGACTGTGTTGGTTAGAGAGGAGATGATTCCAGGGTGATTTCAGGCTTTCCTGCATCTTAAGGGAACCCTCTCGCTCACTCAGACCTGCTGCAGGTTTGGACCGAACCAAAGTGTCATCATGGATCAGGAGCAGTAAGGACGTCACACACATGCTCTGTTCTGTTTCAGGGGTGTCAAACATAAGGCCCGGGGGCCAGAACCAGTCAAGTCTGCTGCATGTCTTTGGAAAATGTGAAGGAGAGCAGAGATTTATAACTGTTACCTGTGTTAGAGCCTTACCTCCACTGTGGCCCTTCACACACGCCAAAGACATTACTAACTGATAAACAATGAAAGGACAGAAACCACCTACACGACTGTTTTTCTCCTGGATGAGCATCTCAGGGATCCGGTGTTACAGAGCAGTTTCACTGGTGTGGAGCCCACTGTGATCTAGAGCCCACTGTGATCTAGAGCCCACTGTGATCTAGAGCCCACTGTGATCTAGAGTGGGCTCCACACAGCCCACCGTGTAAGGTCAATTTCACATCCCTGTGCCTTCTCTACTCTGTGTGTGTGTGTGTCTGTGTCTCTGTGTGTGTGTGTGTGTGTGTGTGTGTGTGTGTGTGTGTCTGTGTGTGTGTGTCTGTGTGTGTGTGTGTCTGTGTCTCTGTGTGTGTGTGTGTGTGTGTGTGTGTCTCTGTGTCTCTGTGTGTGTGTGTGTGTGTGTGTGTGTCTCTGTGTGTGTGTGTGTGTGTGTGTGTCTGTGTGTGTGTGTGTCTGTGTCTCTGTGTGTGTGTGTGTGTGTGTGTGTGTGTGTGTCTCTGTGTGTCTGTCTGTGTGTCTGTGTGCGTGTGTATCTATGTGTCTGTGTGTGTGTCTGTGTGTGTGTGTCTGTGTGTGTGTCTGTGTGTGTGTGTCTGTGTGCGTGTGTATCTATGTGTCTGTGTGTGTGTCTCTGTGTGTGTGTCTGTGTGCGTGTGTCTGTGTGTGTGTCTGTGTGCGTGTGTCTGTGTGCGTGTGTATCTATGTGTCTGTGTGTGTGTGTACCTGGACTCTGAACTGCTGGCTGTAGAGTTCCCTCAGCCTTGGCACTGAAACACAAACGTTAGGACTCAGTTTCTGCTGTGATTGGTTGTCCTGTGGTCACATGACCAAGCAGTGATGTCACAGCTGTGACAACAACTCCACCTTCTACAAAGACACAAGAGAGCGAGGAGAAGAAAAAGCAAAAGAAGAGGACGAAGGAAACACCTCAGACAGACCGCGGCTCAGAGGTCAGAGGTCGCAGCCATGACTGATGTGTTATATGTGAACCCAGCTGCTACTGTAATCTGATTACAGACTACGTTCAGATGATCAAACTGGGAACAAAACAGCTGAGCTCAAACATGTGTGAAGACGTTTGTGTCGTCTGTTTCATGCAACCGTACGATTATGATTCCGACACAGTATCAGTAACACACTCGACCACATCCACACTAAACTCTGCAGTACCACACACCACCACCTCTACTTCCTGTTTACTGTCCCTCCAAAATAAATCCTAACTCAGGCTGGACTCTGAGCTGATTTGCTGTCTCTCCGTGTGAGCGAGATATGAAATCAGTGAAATGAGACTGAAGCACAGATTTCATTATAGTTGGCAGATTTAAAGATTATCTGACCTTCCCAGTGAGGAGGTGGAGCTTCGATTTCCTGTCGAGTAACAGCGGCGAGGCTTCGGGATAGGAGGAGTAGACATCTGCTGGACAGGAAGAGCCGTTAGTGATCTGATCATTGTGATTGGTTTTCATTCAGAAGCTGATCAGAGGAGTTTTTAACAATCCTCGTTTGGATGGAGGCAATTATCTTTGACCTGAAAAGCCTCCGACCTCACGTTTCACTCTGAAGCTGAAACTAGTGAGATCACAGCGGGCACGTCACAAGTTTGACAGGCGGTGCGCTCCAGTGAAGGGAACACGGCGAGCAGCACGATGCTCGCCGAGAACGAAGAGGAAAGCTTTCATTACAAACATGAAACACTCCCATGATTCCCTCTGCTCAGCAGCTCAGAACATGTTTTAATGACACAAGCCAGTCACATGACCCGGTGTAGCGCCAGGTCAGACAGCATCAGTGATTAGAGATGTCACAGTCAGAGTGCTCAAATCCAGCTGTGAGCGCACAGCTGTGTGACGCCTTCAGAGGAAACAGGGAGAGTCTGACTTCAGGACGAGCTCCTCCTCAGGAGGAACGCAGAGAGGAACTTCAGTTTCACAGTAAAACGTCTGCATTTAAACACGACAAAGCCGAGCTCGTCAACAAACCTCGGTGTAAGTCAGAGTGAAACACACAGTTTCTTTGACTCTCTGCTGATCTGTTCATGGAGACTACAGGACACTCACACACACAGAGCAGTTGTTACCTTGGCGTCCGTCAGCTCCTGTGGATCGGGACCTCAGTCACCTGCGTGCCTGCTTACCTGTCTGAGCTGTGAGCGTGTGCTGTGTGTGCGTGACGTCATCGAGCTGCGGCTCCACCTGCACTCATAAACACAGAGTGTTAAATCCACCCTGTGTGTGTGCGTGTTTAGGGCGGCGTTCTCAGTGCGACACGTTACATGAACACTTGGTGTGTATGAACAGACGTGTGGCCTCCTGATGTGATCGACATTTACAGGCCGCTGGAGCCTCGGTGCAGCCTGAGCACGACTCCGTGTCACACACAGGTGAGAACAGGTGAGGCTCCTTTAAGTCAGCTGATCCAACTCTGACAGTTTTACAGTGAAGTCTCACCAGTCAGACCAGCACAGGTGTGGCTCACCTGTGTGTGTGTGTGTGAGAGAGACTCTTCTTCGTGGGTTTAAACAGGTTGAGCCTCAGGTGTGTGTGTGAAGGAGGACAGAGAGGTAACCTGAGCAGCTCAGTGTATGAGGAATGTCTTTGACCTCTGACCTCCTGAGAGCTCCACCTGCTGGCTGCTCTGCAGCATTACCATGTATTTAATTTTTGTTGTTTATGCCTTTGTATATGTACAGCACTCTGTGAACCCTGGTTTTATGTTAAAGTCCTTTATAAATAAAGCTGGTGTGGTAGTTTCAGCTGTAACCATTGTACAGGTTTCTACTGGGAGCACTGGTGTGGATGTGACCGTGCAGATGAACTCCATCGAGCACTGACAGCAGTCTGTTAGCATCAGGCAACAATAGGCAGGTGGTCAAACAGGTAAAACAAACATGCATGAGCTATTTCATCAGAAACAACACAACAACCATTAAACTGCAAATATGTACGTTAGCTTAAACAGCCGACAAATGACTGCAGTGTAGTAGAGAATACAACTACACGGTATTATTAGCAGTGAAATTACACAGACTGCTTTCCAGCGCACACGTGACGTCCACCTGTGTCGTTGACCCAGGGTTTTTGAGTTTATTATATTATTTATAATTTCTAGTCTTTGGGTTTTTGTTAGAGTCATGTCTTATGGTTTGTCTCTGTGTAATCCTTAGTTGCTGTCTCCCCTGTCTGCTATATCCCCGTGTCCAGTCAGTGTCAGTGTCTGCCCTGGTCCCACCTCTGTTCCCTCTGTTGTAGTGCCTGAATGTGAGTCTGTGTCTTTGTTCAGTCTGTGTTATGTGTTTCCTGTTTTACTTTGAAGGTCTCTGTCTTATCTCAGTGTGTTCAGGTTACGCTTCCTTGTCTCGTCAGTCCTGATTTCTCCCAGCTGTGCCCTCCTTCTGTGTCTCATTCCCCTTGTTACTTCCCAGCGTATTTAAACCCTGTGTTTCTCTGAGTCAGTGTCGCGTCGTCCCTCATGCTGTGTGGATCGCTCTGTGTCTCACTGTGAGTTTTGTTTATGAGTTCCCAGTTTAGTTTGCTGTTTTATGACTTTCCCCTGCCAGCAAATAAAGCTGAGTTTTTTTGTGTTTAAACCTCATGCCTGAGTGTAGTGATGGCCAAATGAAGCTTTCCGAAGCACTGAAGCTTGTATTGAAAAACGGTTCATTACTCGAAGCTTTTCAACACAGTCCTCTCCGGTGACATCTGGTGGCGAATATTTTGAAGAGCAGCTTGAATCTGCAAAATAAAACGGACTGCTCAATCATCACTGCTCACTCAAGAGTGGAGTTCTCTCTGATATTGGGCCACCGTTCCGTTGCTTTGAACATGTAATTGGTTTTGTTTTCTCGATTGGGGGGCTGAAAAAAATGTAATGCGTATTTGCGTAATACATTTTGATCAATAAACTTTCCCTATTTAAACATGCACTATGGTGGCCTTTCTTTGCTCATAACTCCTTGATGTTGGTAAATACAATAAGTGAGCAATATATACAATATACATATGATAACGCACAGCACATTATGGAGTATGCCCCTGCTGTGAAGTCCTGCCTCCATCTACTTGTCATTTAATCACTGGACAGCTGGACAGGTTCATACAAAATATTAGATAAGGCCAATTGTCCTATACATATTTTTGACCTAGGGGTGGGATTGATTGTGAACTGGAAAGGGAAAATGCTTAGGAAGCTGAGTACGGCTGCATCGTCACTGATTTGTAGAATCATTTTGATTCGATACAGGATCCGATTCAATTTGATTGGAATCTGGAAAGTTTTGCCTCAGTCGGAAATATTACAATTCTGATCATTTAACAGTATATATCCATAATTTCGTATCTATTAAAAGAAAGCTGACACACGTGAGACTTAATTAGAGATGTAAACAGAGAGTTATGAAACCTGCAGCTGCAGAAGCCAGCGAAAAAAAAAGAGGCAAACACAGCGCGGACCCGCCGACACACCAAAATCTGACTCTGACGCGTCGGGTCCGCGCTCTGTGTTCACGTTTGTATGCAGAATCCGTAAACCTGCTCCCAGTTACTGTTTTAGCTGTATGGTGTTTGACGACATGTTGTGAGGTTTAACCTGAGATGCTGGCGTTTCAGGCATAATAACGTTAATTTACAAATCGACACGGGATTGTAATGAATCAATATCACTTTATTCAATTTAGCATGGATTGTAATCAGAAAGGCGATAATCAAAACCCACCCCTAATCAAGAACTTGCAAAGTAAAAACATGATCTATGTCAGGTAGCCCTTTTGTTATTTACATTTAAAAAGAGGATTAGTGTTACTGTGCGCTGGCTGAGTCTGTTTCTTTTCTTAGAAATAGTTTCTCCTGCCCTGGAGAAAATCCACTTGCATGGAACAGAAGAGGCTGTGGAGTGCAGGAACTACACTGCAAGCTGGTAGATATGCAGGTATTCCTGGGTCCTGCAGACTATCACCTAAAAACAATAAACAAAATGATTTTCTAAACTGTAGCAATGTAATGTACGTATAGTGTCAAATACATTGTTGTAGTCTTCATTAGCTTTAATTCACATGGAAGTGTTCCTAAAGTCATATGCTGTAATGATATTTACATTATGAAAACATGATTTTGGACATTTCAAGTTTTTCACTTCGGCAGATAAAAAGAATTGAGCAAAATCAACTCAAAATATTCCCACACGCCAGAACGTCCTCTCTTCCTCGCTGGCTCCATATCTGTCAGTGGAATGATCACCTCTTCGCTCTCTGTCACCATCAACACACTCCACGAATCCCGTGGATGATTCACTTCCTTATATCTGTTTGAATCAGGTACCGAAGCAGTTACGTGCGTAATGAAGCTTCGGACGTCACTGGTCACGTGACTTTTGCCAAACGAAGCAAGCCTCGACACAGTGCTTCTGAACCAGTGTGTTGTTTTTTTCGACACACGCTCCGGAGCGTCAGCTTCAAGCGGGCCATCACTACCTGAGTGCCTGCATTTTGGGTCCAACTCCTGCCTGCCACACAGCGACTCATGACACAACCTTCCCACTACAGTCAAACATACATCGTCACACAAATCAACACCTGCTAAGTTATTAACTTCAGCCAGCAGAAGCAGCAAAGTTATAACTTCGGGGCAACACAGTGGCTCAAGAGTTCGTCTTGTAATCGGAAGGTTGCCGGTTCGAGCCTGCCTTGAACAGTCATTGTGTCCTTGGGCAAGACACTTCACCCGTTGCTTACTGGTGATGGTCAGAGGGCCCGGTGGCGCCGGTGTCCGGCAGCCTCGCCTCTGTCAGTGCACCCCAGGGTGGCTGTGGCTACAATGTAGCTGCCATCACCAGTGTGTGGATGACTGGATGTGTAAAGCGACGAGTAAAGCGCTATACAGATACAGGCCATTTACCATTCATTGCTTTGTTTCACACAGGAGGCAGAATTATACCTGAGAGTGCAGTACTTCTGATCGAGGCCTTGTTTTGTATAGATGCATCTATAATTGTTACTCCTGCACAGCTGCTGTGGAGCACCATAACTTTGTTCTACGTGTCCAGTGACAAGAAAGGGCTGTTCTATTCTATTCTATTCTATTCTAGCCAACTGTTGTTTGTAACCGGTGACCTTTGACCCCATATATTAAACCACACCCATCATCTTTAAATACTCACTGTGGATTTACTACTGTACCTGAAATGCTGCAGTCGACGCTCCCTGATGGCAACATCCTCTTTCAGACATGCTCTCAGGAAGTTTCAGATGTTCACCAAGTGCTGAAGAACAGGTGAGTGACCTGACAGGTAAGAGGAGGAGGAGGATAACCTTCACAATGAAAGACTGAGGCTTGACAGTTTCACGTATTTAATGTTGAGGTGTCGTTTACAGCAGAAACACACACAATGTCCTGTCACAGCAGGACATTTACCGAGTCGGATTTAATCTGGGGTCGACTTCAAACTTCCTGATTAAACCTGAACTTCAAACATAAAAATCACCGGTATTTATTCAGGTTCCATACATACAGCAAAAACAATGTCCATATTAAACTAACAGAGACCAGGTTAAACTAACAGAGACCAGGTTAAACTAAAGGAGTCCAGATTAAACTAACAGAGACCAGGTTAAACTAAAGGAGTCCAGGTTAAACTAACAGAGTCCAGATTAAACTAACAGAGTCCAGATTAAACTAAAGGAGTCCAGGTTAAACTAAAGGAGTCCAGATTAAACTAACAGAGACCAGATTAAACTAAAGGAGTCCAGGTTAACCTAACAGAGACCAGATTAAACTAAAGGAGTCCAGGTTAAACTAACAGAGTCCAGATTAAACTAACAGAGTCCAGATTAACCTAACAGAGACCAGATTAAACTAAAGGAGTCCAGGTTAAACTAACAGAGTCCAGATTAAACTAAAGGAGTCCAGGTTAAACTAAAGGAGTCCAGATTAACCTAACAGAGACCAGATTAAACTAAAGGAGTCCAGGTTAAACTAACAGAGTCCAGATTAAACTAAAGGAGTCCAGGTTAAACTAACAGAGTCCAGATTAAACTAACAGAGTCCAGATTAACCTAACAGAGACCAGATTAAACTAAAGGAGTCCAGGTTAAACTAACAGAGTCCAGATTAACCTAACAGAGACCAGATTAAACTAACAGAGTCCAGATTAACCTAACAGAGACCAGATTAAACTAAAGGAGTCCAGGTTAAACTAACAGAGTCCAGATTAACCTAACAGAGACCAGATTAAACTAACAGAGTCCAGATTAACCTAACAGAGACCAGATTAAACTAACAGAGACCAGATTAACCTAACAGAGACCAGATTAAACTAACAGAGTCCAGATTAACCTAACAGAGACCAGATTAAACTAACAGAGACCAGATTAACCTAACAGAGACCAGATTAAACTAACAGAGACCAGATTAACCTAACAGAGACCAGATTAACCTAACAGAGACCAGATTAACCTAACAGCGTCTGGACTAACCCAATAAATTCCAGATTAGAGTGAAGATTGGAGGTGGTGATATAATATGTAACATTTTGTTGTCAGAACACACTGAAGTGTAGTGTGAATCTTACAGAGCACACTCAGCTTGTTCACACTGATATAAAGTGAATCTATGCAAACACTGACACAAGACATGAACAATTAGGGATTAACAACACTCAACCCAGAACATTATTCTGACTGTAATCTGGTAACGTCCGAGTATAATCTGGTGCAGGACTATGACCTGGTAATACTATCAGCAGTGCAGAGCTTGCAGACAGGACTTGGGGCACAAAGACTAAATAATCTGTACATCCGGCCCGCTGCTAATCCAGTCGTCTCAGTGGAAGACGGTCTGTCTCCAGCGTTTGTCGGGCGTGAACGGCCACAGACAGTCGATAATGGCGGAGGTGAAAGGTCGCGGTTCCACGCTCAGGTTCAGCAGCTCCAGACGACAACAGTTTAACTGACTGTTGATTGGACGAAGAGCCGACGCCGCCGGCTGCTCGGTCAGCTGCAAGAACACAGACAGGGTCGGGACCACAGGTGATACAGTTTGTTTATAATGAGTGCAAAGTCCTGCTGATTATGAAAAGATTCAAAACGAGCCGCGCACCACGAAGCAGCTAACCTCAGGTTAACTCTGGCTTTCTGGACTACAAAGGTGGATCACTCTTACTGGGGTAAATCGCCATGGTAACCTATGCTATGAGCCAAACCTGCTCTGAAGATTAGAGATTATCAGGTATGACATCAACACCTATAGACCAATCAGATCCTCAGAAAACAGCATCGCCATTCCTGAAGCCCCTCAGAGCTCTGTGGGGAAAGGGGCGGGGTCTGTGTTTCCCCGATGAGCAGTAATGACAATAATAATAATAACCATAATAATATCAATAAAACTTTATCAGCTTTATTGCTCTATAAGCATCAGTGGAACACCTGCGCTGTACCTGCTGACCTCAGATCAGATTCGTGGACCGAGCCGATGTCTGAATCCTGTCTGTAAATGTGATCTTTACAAACAGCTGAGAGAATAAACTGAAATGGTCAGGAGGTCAGAGAGTAAACTTTTCTCTGATTGGCCACTTTCAGGACGATGTCCTGGAAACCGTGAAGGAAGCGCAGCTGCCGCTCCAGCAGCTCAGACTGAACCATGATGTGTTCACGTGCTGATGCGCCGCTGCTGTCTGTCGCTCTGCTGCAAACACTCAGCAGGTGACACTCACAGGGATCGTTATCTGTGCCAAGCTGATTGATAATCGGCCAATCGGCATCATGTCGGGGTGAACCCAGATAACAGATCGACACCTCAGGTGTGCAGGCCCTCAGGTCATAACTTTACATCCTTGCGCAGGCAGGCGGGTTAAACTGGCTTTAACCAGTTTAACCTTAACGCCCACTCACATCCTGGGCCATCTGATCTCAGGAACTCGCATGATAAGGTGGGGCCAGGTTTCACACCTTGGCTCAGGCGATTAGAGGATCATCAGGGGGTCCTTTTGTCCCTCTGTGGGGGGAAACTCCCACTACGTTTATATCTGGGACTCTCCACCATTTGACCTTAGAACTGAAGAAGCTTCTCGGATGAGAGGTGAAACGTCTTCAAGTAACTTAAAGAAGTCCAGACGCTTTTCTTTTCAAGCTCCTTTGACTACGATGACCTGGATGACTGAGAACCTTCACAGACATAAACTGGCTTTACTTCATCTCCATTTAAGGCAGATGACCAATCAGAGCCCTGGCTGCTGTTCGTGGTCAGCTGGTTGTTGCACTGCTACGACCTCGAGAACATTAAACTCTGGTGACAAGCTGTAGAGCTGTGGTTGGGCTAAAACATACTGAGCGACAGAAAAACACGTCACTGCTTTACAGCCTGAGCTGTGTCAGGTACGAGGCGGCTCAGGTGTGGGACCACTTACAGGTACGAGGCGGCTCAGGTGTGGGACCACTTACAGGTATGAGGCGGCTCAGGTGTGGGACCACTTACAGGTATGAGGCGGCTCAGGTGTGGGACCACTTACAGGTACGAAGCAGCTCAGGTGTGGGACCACTTACAGGTACGAGGCGGCTCAGGTGTGGGACCACTTACAGGTATGAGGCGGCTCAGGTGTGGGACCACTTACAGGTACGAAGCGGCTCAGGTGTGGGACCACTTACAGGTATGAGGTGGCTCAGGTGTGGGACCACTTACAGGTACGAAGCGGCTCAGGTGTGGGACCACTTACAGGTACGAGGCGGCTCAGGTGTGGGACCACTTACAGGTATGAGGTGGCCGGACGGCAGGTTGAAAGCCTGAGCGATGGCGACCGCCATTTCATATTTAGTCATCTGCTCTTTCCCAGAGAAGTGAAAGATTCCTCTGATGGACGGGTCCTGACGGAAAAGCAGACGGCGGTGAGACGGGCAGAGCGAAGTCCACCTGATGCTCACCTGTCTCTCTGACGCTCACCTGTCGTGCTCTCTCAGACAGCTTCCTGCAGACGGCAGCGACGTCTCGGGCGTCAGTGGGGAATCTCTGCAAGACGTGATCCAGCGTGCAGCTCTCCTCTGACGCCTCCTGAACCTTCAGGTACAACGACGTCACCACGCTCTCCGTCACCGACTCCACCTCCCCAAACAGAACGGGCACCCGCAGTACCACCGCACCTGGCAGGGTCACGGGTCAAACAGGTGACTGAGGGGCAGGCGAGAGACAGAAGACTCAGACAGGTGACTGAGACGTACCTGGACAGTGGCGCAGCGTCTCCCTCTCCCCCTCCAGTTTGCTCCGCCCATAAACGTTGAGCGGGTTTGGACTGTCGTCCTCACCGTACGGAGGATTCCTGCCGTCAAACACGTAGTCGGTGCTGATGTAGAGGAAGAGCGCCCCGCAGGTGGCTGCAGACACAGACGTTACCTGTTACGGAGGCGCGCTCACACAGAGCTGCACTGAAATCAAGGTGCGTGATGTGTGAAGGGGCGGGGCTCTGATGCGCACTACAGGAGCTCCACCCCCAAACCTTCTCGTGCCCCCACCTGTGTCAGGCCAAAGAATATCTGGTGATGGTGTGGTGGCTCACTGACCTGCCTCCTTGGCGAGAGTGCTCGTGGCGTGCACGTTCAGATTAACAGCTGCTTCCGTGTGTCTCTCCATAACATCTGGACGCCTCTCGGCCGCACAGTGGACGATCACATCAGGCTGAAACACACATTCAAAACAACTTTATTTAGTGACCATCAGCTTTACAGTAATGACGAGAGATGGACCGATCGATATTACGTATCAGTATCGGTCCCATACTGACCTAAATCACTGGATCGGATATCAGAGAGAAATAAAAAATGTAATCCGATCCATTAAACATCAAAAAAGCACCTCACCAAACCTGCGACACGGCGTAACTCGGCTCATAACCGTAGCACGTCGGAGCAGTGTGGTCACGTGATAGAGCGGCTGTGAGTATTTGTAGCCTCGCTAGCAATCCGGCATTTCATCTCCGAGGAAGTTTTCCCAGAGAGAAGTGAAGCAAGTGTGTAAGTTCGTCTCTGAATGTTTGTAAAGCGTTCCAGCGTTAAGCTTAACAACCGATATGGAGCGACTGCCTCTCTCTCTCTCTCCTGCTGCTGCTTCAATGTGAAACTGATCAATGATCAGCTGATCGGCTTTTCTGTCGCGAGTCTTGTTTGTTTGTTTGTTTTTGGCCCACTTTGCGCCAGAAAGAGGAAACCAGCGGCTGAACAACAGCAGCACGTTTAAGCTCGATCAGCTGTTGTTAGAATGTATTTAATATTACTTTCTACTCCAGGATCTTTTTCTACAGCTGACGTAACTGTGCAGGGGCGGAGCTAGCAAAGTTTAGCCAGGGGGCCGATAGGGCATGAACAGGGAAAAGGGGGCACAAAGACATACTTTTCTTTCTTATTCTCATTTAAAATGTCGAGCTTTTAATAAATAATTATCTGACACCCAAAGTTTTAATTTGATGTAAAATAAATAGAAGTCCATTACTGTATATAGTAACTGTTAAGTCTAATATACCCTAGTAAGCTATAGTACTTTTTCCTTTGGGAAGGTACCATCTGTGCAGTCTGCAGTTCTGCTGAAGAAAGATGTTGAATCTATTTAATTATTGTGGAAGAATAATTGATTTCTGTGCATTTTTTTCACACTGCATCAAATTAAAGTTGATTACATCGATTAAGCATCATGAGGTGGAGGGTGGGGGGTGGTTCCCTATTTTTTGGGGGTTTTTTGCTGGGAGTTTGCAGCCCTATTGGTTAGGCTGCTTACTCTTTAAAATACCAGAATAGGGAGGATGGAGCAGGTTTAAGTTTATTAGATTGATCAGTTTTGCTGATCTATGACATGTTTTGGGTGCAGTGTGTTTTTTTTACACACAGGTGTAACAGAATAGCTTCAGTGTTTTTTAACTTGAGTTTGAACTTATACAAAATGCAGCAAGATATTAAAAAAACTATTTTATTGATTAAAACACATCGGATTCATATCGGTATCGGACATAAGAAAGTGGTATCGTGCCGTCTCTAGTGATGCCAGAACATACCATTACAAACAGCCTGAACCCTGTCAGCTGACTCACAGGTGAGTCGTGTCCGTCCTTCAGCAGCTGCACCTGCTCGCTCACAGCCTCTGACCAACCATAAACCCGATCAGTATCCTGGTAACCGCTCGGCTCGCTGCCTGTACGAGACGGTCTGTTCCCTGCGCCCGTGGGTCGGGGAACAGGTCCTGAGTGTTGTCTGTGCTCAGCTCAGAGTACCCGCCCCTGGAGTCCCCGGGTGCAGCGCTCCCACGCTGATGTGGGCAAAGATGGGGGAGGGTCCCCCAGTGGGACGATCATTTACCCACTACTGACCCTGTGACTCATAACGCGAGCCAAGGTGTGAAGAAGGTGTAGGTCATTGTGAGACCTAGCCCCACCCTATCATGTGACTTGCTGAGGTCATATGACCAGGATGTGAGTGGGCGTTAAGGCGTCTGGGAAGGATGTCAGACTGGACTACAGATGGCGGACAGTGTCATAAGCCCCGCCCTCTGTCCAAAGAGGGTTGTTCACAGTGGAGATAGACGCTTCTTTCACTCCTCTGTCTTCTCTGTCCAACATGTGCACATTGGGATCCTTAAAGAGTGAACTTTGACCTTTAGATGCAGATGTACAGCTGAGTCCCGTGGAGAGCACAGAGTGAGGGTTGGGGATGTTACCATCCCACAGACACAGTGTCCAGGGAAGCAGAGGAACATGTGAGTGGTTATCCCAGCTGGACCTGGGACTCCCCGACACACTGAGCGTTTATATCCTACCACACAGAGAGAGTTTGGACCTCACCAGGATGTCCAGCTAAATGTTGTCATTTGTCAAACATGCAGTAAAACTACTGCAGCCAAAGGCAGAAGTACTTCCAGTTTATTCCACCAGCTGATAATCATCCAGTGTAAGGTGAAGAGTGTTTTAAACTCAGTGTGTGAACGTCTCCACACACACCAAAGGACACGTTAGGGCTGTGCGATATGACCACAATCTCATCTCCCGATATCAGACATCTATCGCCCCGGTAACGATATAAATCACAAAAATGTAACGTTTCTGTAAATTCTGTGAATCTCGGGCAGCTCGACCTGTGTGAAGTGTTTCCTGCTGGGCGTCGTGTAGCTGGAGTCGAGTGTTTTAACGATGTATGAAACGATACATTTTAGACATCAGTTGTAACGGCACCGTTTTCTTTGTGAGTATTTATTACACGGCGTGCTGCGGGGAAAAGCCTGCTCTAACGTTTGAGTCTAAGGTTTATCTTTTAGCACCTGGCGGCTCTTTTTTTACTTCTCATCCGTAAATAATCTGCATCTTTCACGTGATTCAGTTTATTTTGAAAAGTCTCAACAGGATCTTGAGCTTTATTGTGAAAGGTTTATGTGGAACATAAACAAGCGGACACGCGATGCTGTTACTGTCGTTGTTGCTAACGACAACGCATAAAAACAGGCACTTGTCCATCTGTAGTGTGGTTATATTACATATAAGAGAAAGAGAGAACTTAAACGAATATAGCCACTACAGTGACATCAGAACCATGAAAAATATTGCTGTAAACAGTTTATTTTGGGACACCACGAAACAAACGATAGCGTGATAGGAAACAATAGACGTTTTTATATCGTCATCCGATATATATGGTTATATCGAACAGCCCTAGGACACGTCACTGTCCTCCGTCACCGATTCTCTGCATAATTTTATGGACAGATTTCTGGGTGTAGCTGCGTGGTGTCAGGACTAAAGTCTCTGCTTCTCACAGTCGATGTGGTTCTGCTGGCTCCAACTCACAGTTTCACAGCACAGTGTGAACGAGAGTCAGCACCTCCAAGTCTGAGGCCACGGACCCACTCTGAGCGCCCACTCTGAGCGCCCACTCTGAGCGCCCACTCTGAGCGCCCACTCTGGGTCAGGGACGAACTACTAGGTGGAGGGGTTTAAGTATGTTGAGGCGTTGATCACAAGCGAGGGGAGATCGCCAGACGGATTGCCGCTGCAGTGATGCGAGCACTATCCCGGACCGTCGTGGTTAAGAGAGAGTGTGAAACCGCTCAATCTACGTCCCTACCCTCAGCTATGGTGATGAGGCGTGGGCGGGGACCGAAAGAACGCGATTGCAGATACAAGCGGCAGAAATGAGCTTCCTTATGGGCTCAAACTGGGCTCAGACATATTCTGTAAATCAAATGAGTCGCTGTGAACTGAGATTGTATCTTGTAAATCTTGTAAACCAAAATATCTGAAAATGTTACGCTTGTGCATCTACAGATGAGAATCTGTGTGTTTTTAAAAACATTTACAGAGGTTACAAATAGTTTTTGTTAAGGTCTTCTAACAGATACAAAGCACAAAACTACGGTGAAACTGCGCTCAGCTTCCTGGCTGTGTGCGTTGCAAGTGACCAGTACGACTTCTGACCCAGTTTTTTTTCTTTCAGCTGACTGGATTGTTACATTTGTGACCAATCAGAGAACAGATGGTTTCAATGTCGGTGGGGTGCTTTACCGAGCTTCAGGTCCTGGGAGGCTGATGCAGTTTTAAGCTGGAGGATCTCTATATGAATGTCCCATAGGGCTCCCCGGGAGCTGCCGGAAGGATAAAGTTGTGCTATACCAGAAACACCATCATCCTTCAGAAGGATAGGCGTGACCAAAAAGCACCACACGCCCCTAGCTGGTCGCATGCACATTCGCACCTCGAAGCGTGTCCAAAGCAAACTGGTCGCACTT
Source organism: Diplotaxodon limnothrissa (assembly GCF_057381915.1). Taxonomy (NCBI): domain Eukaryota; kingdom Metazoa; phylum Chordata; class Actinopteri; order Cichliformes; family Cichlidae; genus Diplotaxodon; species Diplotaxodon limnothrissa. The sequence goes on from NC_140605.1 coordinate 36,300,529, forward strand.
TAAAATACTCAATTTTGACGCGTGTGAAGCGGAAATGTGGGAGGAAGTAGTGCCAGACGGTATGTTTGCAAGACGGCAGCTGTCGAGCGTTTGAAGAGAGCAGAGCAGTGGCGAAAAGGACGCTTTACACATCAGTCACTACAGCGACTTGACGCTGGAGTTCAGATTTTTCCAACTCGAGTGGGAGACACGATTAGCGCGAATGCACAACATGCAACACACAAACTGCAGCGCACATTTTACCTCACGCTTCCAACGCATCAGTCGCACTACTTGGTTGCGCAAATCAGGCAGAAAAGCGCTTTCGTGACGCAAATCTGCTTCTGAAGTTTCGCGGGACCCCCAGTCGCGCTTCATCGCGCTCCTCTTTACACGTAAACCTGAAGCTCCGGTCGCGTCTATCGCGTTCGGTGTGAACGCACCCTTAGAGACAGGGTGAGGAGTTCAGCCATCCTGGCGGGGAGCCGGCTGAGGAGTTCCTACATGTCCCACTCAGAGGAGGCCCGGGGCAGACCCAGGACACGCCGGAGGAGGTGGTGGAGGGGACGGAGGTGTGGGCTTCTCTGCTGAGGCTGCTGCCCCCGCGACCCGGCCCAGCAGAACAACATGGATGGATCCACTCCTGTATCTGTTTGCCCAAGCACCTGAGAAGGGGTGTGGCCCCACCTCGCCGTCCCCCCAGCAGCAGCAGCCAGGTGCTTGTTCTCCCCGACTCCACCAGGTGAGCTCTCAGAGTGATGAGCTCTGATACTTGGTGAGCTCGCATGTGGAGCTGGTTTCCATGGTGACCGTGAAGGTCAAACACACAGGTGATGAGGGACCCCCTCTGTCACCGTGTCACATTCGACAGGTGACTCGATCCATCTGTGGGGGCGGGGTTAATGCTCAGGAAAGTCTCCTAGGTGGACTCTGACCTAGAGGCTCTTGTGAGGTCACTAATAAGGTCAACGAACCACATGGAGTCGGAGTACTGTTGTCGAAGTACTCTGTACGAATACACAGCTTGCATGCAGTACCTTGTATTCGTGCAGCAGTCCTCTGACGGCGTCCTCGTCTGTGAGGTCACAGCGCAGAAGGCGGAGCCTGGCTCTCCTGTATCCCGTCCCAGTGACGGTCCATCCGGCGCTGTGAAACTCTCGGCACACCGCTCGCCCCAGGAGGCCTGTTGCCCCGGTAACCAGGACGCGTGGCGCCCCCACCAGCAACTCCTCCTGAGTACATAAGAGTACACACATCAGTACTGCAGTTAGTATTACAGAGGACTATAGTTAGTACTATAGAAAGACAGTACTGTACTTAGTACTACACACAATACTACAAGTTGTACCAGAGTCAGTAATACAGACAGTACTACAGACTAGGGCGGGGTGATGTATCGCGGGTTTTCCACGTACGATGGTTAACGTGGCTTTATCGTAACCATAGAGTATGGGTTACCATGGCAACAATAATCTGTCTGCATGCAATTGAGAGTTTTTCTCTCCCACACTCTGTGAATGCGTCACTGACCCCCCTCCCAAGCTGAAACTGTGCAGCTGATGGTTCAAACATTTAAATTCTTTCTGACTTCCTGTATCAAAGTAGAACAAACACAGAGGTGGACCAACGTTAGAACGTGTGGCGATACAGATCACGTCTCTGATGTCGCTCCAAAACATGGTCATATTAGATTTCCTCATGTCGCCCAGCCCTACTGACAGGGTGAGGCTGCTGTGGCCAGTCGGGGGGTGTAGCCGCCACTGGTGGTGTAGCCTCAAAACAGGTGAAGAGGTTTGGCTCTTCTGCCGGTGTGTCGTCACCCTCAGCAGCTCTGAGTCTTCTGATCGGGGACATGTTGGACACCTTAGCACACCTGCCTGCTGCTGCTGCTCAGGTTGGCTGAGCCGTGCTGTAAAGAGAAGAGGGCAGAGGAACACCACGCTACCAAGTGTCCAAGGGCTGAATTAGCATTAGCATCCGGTGGAATGTAAGGGTAAGGGTTAGCCATCCTGCATACGGTGAACACACAGGAGGTAGATGGGCCTGCGTCTGACCGTCGTACACGTGAGGTCTGGGGAGCAGTGACTGTCTACAGCTGTTATCACGCACATACAGTTGGCACGGTAACACTTCCACGTTACCTGAGGCCAACACGAGACCAGCAACAAGCACGCCAAGCAAGAGCTACCAAATGAAACCGCTGAGATGGACTTGTTACATTTTAATAATAAGAGAACATCTTTGGTAAGAACATGGTTGTGTGTCTGGACTCTAACTGCAGGGTGTGGCACAGGTCAGCACTTGTGACATCACTCATGACATCACTCGTGATTACAGACTTAGTTTTACACTTTTATCCCCTCGTTTGGGAACATCAGTACTACAGACTGCACTACAGTTAGGAGAGTACTGCAGTTAGTACTTCATACCGTAGTACAGTGAGTATTACAGTACTATAGGGAGTACTACAGTCGGGTATAAACATACCTCTGCCAGTATACCAGAGTGACACACCTGAGCAGACCCCTCCCCCTGCACGCGCAGACCCAGATCAGTTCCTTTAATCAGTATGTTTATTTTATAAATAAAGTTTTACTGCAGTATTTAAGTAGTATTTGAATTCTGGGAGCCTTTAGCAGTTAGCATTTAGCTGCTGACAGGTGAGCTTTACCTGAACAAGCTGCACGCGCCCCGGACTGAACAGAATCCTTAGTTCTGCGCCTGCGCAGCTCATCTCTGATTGAATATGTGCACTGGATCAGTTATTGATCAGGTACCTATCACTCGGAGCCTCGCGGATTTTCTGATGCGCACTTTCTGTCTCGGTCACTTCCGGACTGATCAGCTGTTTGCCGTAAAGCAGCTGTCGCGCTGCCACTAGCGGTTAGCATACAGGCTAACAGGCTTTTCTTTAGCTTCGGTGACCCAAGTCAGAGTCCTGATCCTCGCCAACGGGTCGGAACCGTCCCGGGAGCGGCTCTAACGGCGTCAGCATCACAGCTGAGCGAGAAAGACTCAAAGGCAGAGCTCACCTGCGAGCACGCGGACCCAGAACCGGGCATCGGACAGACCGGACCAGCACGGACCGAACCAGCACGGACCGAACCACGGACCAACGAAACCCACACAAGGATCAGGAAACTCCCCGGAGTCACAGCCCGGTGCTGCTCCGCTGCTTCTTCTTCTTTGTGAGCGGCTCACACAAACGTCGATTTGTGGCTCTACCACCGCCACGCGGTGCGGAGTGTGACCGAAATCAGACTCGGGGTCAGGCTCTGACGAGAGCTCTTGAATTGTTAATTAAACCAGTTTATTTCAAAGTGAACAGATTCAGGTTTGACTGCTTTCATGGCCGGCGGGGGCAGACCGATCCCCGGCCTGCAGCCACGTCGTTCCTACTGACAGAACGACGAGTAAAAATCTCATTAATCATCAAAATCTGCACGGATATAGGTCCTTTTAACCTGATTAGCATAAACATATTTCAGTAAAATAATTCTAATTAGGGGAAGTGCCACTGCTTTCATCAGCCTGTTCTAAACTGTAGGATCACAGTGGAGACCAGAGTCTGCACAGTGTAACACACCATCAAAGGATTCATGAACTGCACAAAAGCCTTTGGAGAACAGTCTTCACATGCACAGGTTCACTCTGCTGTGTGGGTTGTTGTGTGACCCCCCGGGTCAGAGCCGGTGCACAGAGCTGCAGCCTCGTCTGTCACTCACCTCCTGAAATAGAAACCTGCAGCCCGACACCGCCCCGCTCCCTCTGTTTATCTCTCGCTCTCTCTGCAGCCTGTCAGCAACACTCCCACAGGTGCTGTGGGTCGCCCCACACTGAGCTGGTGTTCACATCAAACTCACCCGCTGCTCCAAAACTTTCTCTCAGCCACATTTCTGAGTCTGAAAACTTTGAAAATTTCATTTAATTGGATTTAAACTGAGAGCCTGAACACTGCTCCTGGACCAGGAACACACCCTTCGGCTTTAACCCGAGCCAGGACCAGGACCAGAACCAGGACTAGGCTCTCCCGGAGAAGTCCGAACTAAGTTTGACCTTGAATGTTTGACAGCAGGACATGATCCTGATTCTGGTCCCGGTGCTGTCGGTAGTTTAACGCTAAGCTGATTTCAGGTAAGGACATGCTAACACTCACTTATTGGGTTATTATTCATGACTGAACCTGATTTCTTCCTCTAAATATTTGGCACTTGTTCCAGCTGTAAGTGTAAAACAGTTTTCAGCTGTAAAATTTAAATCATTGATGTTTCAGCTTCATCATTCAGGTAAACGCGCGCATCATCAGTGCAGAGCTTCACTCTGCTTCTCTCTGCATGTTTAAATCAGATAAATGATGATCAGCATACAGCATCACAGGTTACATTTTAAAGCCACGTTTCCATTTTACCTGCAGTTATTACTCAGATCTGCCAGTTTCAGTAAGGTTCTTGATCCCTCTTTACGTTATACTTCATACGTCATACTCTTATCCTTAATGATAAGAAAACCGAAATTATGATTTTTGGTAGTAATGCCCTTCGTGCCAAACTTCGGGATGCCTTTGGTTTTCTCACTAGTTCTTTCGCTGACACTGTTAGGAATCTGGGTGTCTTATTTGACAGCTCATTTAAACTTGATAAACAAGTGTCTGCTGTTGTCAGATCCAGTTTTTACCAGCTTCGCCTTATTTCTAAGGCCAGGCAGTATATCCCGTATAAAGACCTAGAAAAGCTCATCCACGCCTTTGTAACGTCAAGGCTAGATTACTGTAATTCACTTTACTGTGGTCTCCACTCTTCCCTTTTACATAGATTACAGACAGTTCAGAATGCTGCAGCACGCATTCTAACTAAAACCAAGAAGTTTGCCCACATTACTCCTGTCCTTGCTGATCTGCACTGGTTGCCTGTCAAATATCGTATTCAATTTAAAATTTTGTTGTTTACTTTTAAAATTACCAATAACACTGCACCAAGCTATCTTAAGGAACTTTTAAACCCATATGCTCCTGCTAGGGCTTTAAGGTCATCCTCACAGTTACTGCTGGTTCAGCCCAGATCTCGACTGAAATCTAGAGGTGATCGATCGTTTGCTCTAGTTGCACCGGAGCTGTGGAACAATCTCCCGATTGGCATCTGAGCGTCTGATTCTATTCATTCTTTTAAATCACAGCTAAAAACATATCTTTTTAAACTTGCCTTTTCTACCAGTTAAATGCTGGCTTGCTTGCAGTGACCTATTGTATTAAATTCTCTGCTATCTTTCCATTATTGGTGTCTTTTATCATGGTGGTACAGTCTTACCTTGCTATAACCTATGTGCTGCAGTTTACTCTTATTGGTGGCTTTTATCTGTGAACATAATTCGTTACCTTTATGTATTTGATATTAATGTGTGAACTGTTTTATTTTTTATTGTTTTATGTAAAGCACTTTGGTATGCCCAAGGCTTTTAAATGTGCTCTATAAATAAAGATTGTTGTTGTTGTTGTTAATCGAATCGCCGCAGTGTGACAGCGAGCTGATAAAGGGAAGCACTGCGTACCTGTCCCAGCCTTCCTCAGACGGCAGGTATCACGTGTTCGGCCGGCCTCTGTACGTCTGCCTGATTGTCTGAATCACCTCTGAACCCCAGCTCTGGAGGAACTATCACAGGGCAGGACGGCTTTAGTTTAATAATGACCCGAGCAGCCGGGTCCGCTTCATGGATTTAAGATTGAGGGTTTTCCCTGGATGGCGATCGTGGATCAGTAGAACTGAGTGGGATTAAATCATGGAGCACTGTGGACTCAGTGGGAAATCATCATTTCATTCAAACTGCTTCATTAATGTCTCCATGTTTGTTTGTGCGTCCTCCAGAGACACAATCATGAGCGGCCACGAGGACACAGCAAAAAGAGAAAGAGGGCGGGGCATCTTCCTCAGCGCTCACCGCTGCCCTGAAGTCGACGTGCTGCCTCATCAAACTGCTGAGGCACAAATCCTTCCACGCTGTTCTCCAGTTCCTGCAGACAAGAGCTCTGAGTTCACCTGCACAGGTGAGAGCGAGCCAGATTACCTGGACTTCTGCTCCACCCATCGCTCCGAGGTAGATGAGGAAGAGGAAGACGAAGGGAGTGTCAGCGACTGGTCGGAGGAAGATCTCTCACTCCACTTCTCTCCCTCTGTCCTCATCCAATCAGACGATGAAACGTCTGATCCAGAGAGTGGCTTTGAGTGTGTTGACATCACCATAGAGACACAGGTGAGCGATCATCATCATCAGCTGGTTAGATGAACGTACGTGTGGGGCCTAGTTTCATCTTTACCAGCAGCGTTTGTTTCCTGTCGTCCAGGTGAAAGGTCAGGATGCGGAGGGGCTAAAGATGGTGCCTAAACGGCAGATTCACCTGAAGAAGAAGAAGAAGGACGGCGAGGATGGCGCTGAACAGGTAAACACTGATAAACTACAGGTATGTCTTCTGCCAGTTTAACTGTTTGCTCACCTGTTGGTCTACCTGTCCAGGTGATACTGAAGGATGTTCCTGCTGAGGGCAGAGGAATTAACAATAATACGTCAGCTAATGAGCTGCTGTGTCCCACTACTCGATCACGGCCTGAACTGTTACTACGGCAACACAGTATGCCCACCTCCTTTCACGCCACCTCAAATACTAGCAGTGATGCTGAGAGCTACGGGGTCTACAAGGGCCTGATTGCAGGGGCTGGCCAAGGTAACAGCACGTCTACCTGTCAACAAGCTCCCTGTTTCTGTCAGTAAGGACCGCCCACCCGCCACCCTGGGGAGCACTGAAAAAATAAACTGTTATTGATCATATTCACTGGTTCAGGTTATCAGTTTGGACAAAAGCAGAGAGGGATGATCACAGGATCCTTTCCATGATGAAGAGAAACTAGTTTGTATCCACCAATCAGATCCCTGAACAGAGGGATGCATGTATTTAATCAGGAAGTGACAGGAAGTAAACACTCCCACTCAGCTGATTTGTGTCATTAGCTAACGGCATGCTGGCTTCGGTTGGCGAACGCAGAAAGCAAAAACAGCCCCGATGCTGAAATGTTGGGACACTGTGTGAAATGCAACAACTTACAAATCTCATTAACACACATTTTATACACAAAAGAACAAAAAATAAACACTCAGCTGTGTAGACTCCAGCAGAGTGGAGATGTCTTTGTACCCGACCATGTCTGACCTGATAAGCTCTGAAATCTCTGACTGTCTCTGTTTAGTACGCCTTACTCTTCCAGCCTTTGTTGCTCCATCCCAACTTTTTTGGAACTGGGGTTGTAGTTCGCACATGAAATACGAGGGGGGGCAGGGGGGCGCTTTCTTTGCTGAGCTGTGCACTGATTACACACATCTGAATAGACTCAAGCTGATACCACGCTGGTGTGATTGCTGTGCCGTGGGTTGCCATAGCAGAGAGGCCTGAGTGTCAAATAACAGTCTCACACACTGCTACATAGTTCCCTGCAAACTGCAGAAAATCTCAGAAACTAGAACTTAGCTCGAACCCGTTGGTCCTCCAACCTAACCCTAACCTCAGAAGAAAACCTCTAAGAAAATAATTTAATATTCTGATTTTCAGTGGATAAAACTTCAATCACCGGGTAGCACAGCATGATATTGGATCACAGCCCGTCAGACTTCACGACTTCCACACTACAACTAAATGTGGTGTTTCCAGAGTGTCTGACTGTGTCTAACGAGAGCTTTCCTTTCGCATCAGTCCTTTATTTATGCAGGTAAAAGTCTCATTGAGACTACAGTCTCGTTTTCAAGTACAGACATGAAGTCATGGCCTTGAGTTAAATGATGGTAGGATATGATTTACAAGGATTTTTGCATGATTGAGATCCCTGATTCACAATAGACGCGACACGTGCTTCACTGAGGATGCAGCTCAAAGTTTGTGTTCTGCCTGTACTGCATCATTGTCGGGGTCTTCATGAGTATACATGCCCGCTCCCTGACGTTCTGCATTTCTATTGGTTGCATGAAGAAAACAGTTAATGTGCGCCGCAAGCCATGAAAACCAAAGCTTCAAATGCTGCCTCAACATGTCTGTCGAAGAGGTGCAACTCTACTACTGAGTATTATTATTATTAATACACGTCTTTGTTTTTGTTCTATTGATGATGAAAGACGAAGAATCTGAGTTTGATGAAGTTTCTGATGGTTTCAGGGCTCCTGATTGGAGGAAACTCTCAGCGTCTTCAGAAGTCGTTCTCTCTGGATGAAACCAAAACAAAGATGGCATCCTGCCTCATTAAGAACGTGCTGTCGAAAAAGATGCAGGTGGAACAGAAAAACCTGAAGAAGAACGCGGAGGTATCACCTGTCCTGCCTCTGGGTCATCAGACAGGAGGAGGCGGGGTCAGAGCTCCGGTTCACGTGGTGAGAGACGTGAGGAGTTTAGTTAAACACTCATACGGCCACTCATTCACCACATCAGCCGCGTCACAGGACAACAAGTCAACAAGCTGCAAAGCAGTTGGCCAAGAGGATAGCCCTATGCCCACTTACCAGCAGGCTGTGGGGGTCAAAGGTCACTTCTCCAAGGTTGCTGTGTCTTTCAGCCAATCACAAGACAAGAAGCAAAGTAAATCATCCAGACAGCCGAT